>NW_020897719.1:7910617-7915617 GCF_003984885.1 Neopelma chrysocephalum
AGGCAGGTCTTCCCTAGCTCTCACAGTTCTAATTATTTCCTACTGCACTGATGCTTTCTCACTGCTAAATTCTCCATTGACTGTAATAAAGTCTCCCTACTCTCAAGAGCTTGGAGAGCTGTCTTTTTCTTTTTTTTTCTTTTTTTTTTCCTTAGGACTTGGAAAGATAGAGGGAGAAAGGGAGTGAGAGGAGTGTGCTTTCCAAGGTGGGGTTTCCCAAGCTGTTGTTGCTCAAGTAAGAATCTTATCCTAAAATTGGCTGCTCATTTCTGCGTGGGCTGTAGGTAATGCACTCTACAGGCTTTTGCCACTATCCTATATGTAAGGTACGGATCTTACAATACTGTAAGGACTACTCGTATAGATAACACTGGCCTTCATAGGGATTATTTATTTTCTTGCAAGTGAAAATAAATAGAAGGTGGAAATTAATTAGACCTTCCTTGCTGTTTTAGGATGTGAACTAACTGTTGTTCAGTAATCAGACGAGTGTGACAACATACTCCTGAATTTTAAAAAGCAGATAAATTATTGTGCCCCAAACTGACCTACTATTTTTATTAGTCCAGAAGAACTGAGATGGCGTGAAAAGAAAAGATACAGCCTTTAAAATGCAGGATAGCTTTTAGTTAAGATTGAATGTGATATTCTACCTTCAATACCTTTATCTGACTGTTGGTGCCAGTCAGTTAAAAGGATGTTCATTTAAACATCTGATAGATAAACCATAGTACACAGACAGTGGGAAAAATTGTGGCTTATAGTAGAGATAAATATTTTAGGCTTGTTTTCTCAGTTGCAGTTTAGCACAAATCAGGTGATCTGATTTCCTAATGCCTTTTCACGCCAGCCGAGTGCACCTGTTAAGGTAACGCTGCAGGAAGGATGCATGTTTTGTTTACCTGGCACTGTGTGTGGGTGAAGATGGGGGGGGTGCTGAACTGCTGGTTCTTGTCCCAAGTAAATAAATCTCATCTGTGGTAATTTTCAAAAATCCAGTTGTCAGTTTTATTGTAAATCTCTGTTCAAAAATGGCCTTCAGAGGCCCACCATATGAGTGCCCACTTAAAAGTTTCTTGAATTCTTCAGAATATCAGTGCTTTCTGTGTCATGATCGAGACTCTGTTGTCCCATTGTTGCGTTTTTTATCCATTTTTCAACTGTTACTTTACTCACTACTACCATCTTCATTAGTGAGAATATTCTAAATAGTAAAATGATTATCTGGCTTTGATTTTTTTTACCATGAAAATTCTATTTTTTCTCATGAAAGATGCTGACTTTCCTCACTGATGCAGATGATACATATTCTTTCTGATTATGCTAAGGTACGTCCTGTAACGCACAACTGGAAGCTCCGTTTTCACCTTCCAGCACAAGGTGTTTGAGCGTACTTTACATTTTTACAGGGAAAACTTGAGTACATAGTAATGTATTAAATCTACTAATATAAATACTTTATTTTACATCTACTAATATAGATACTTTATTTTATGATATTTCAATAGCATTTGACCTAATTAGTGTTTTAAACATAATTATATTTATTATTTATATATCTATATAAAATATAGATATATTATTTATTATTTAATCATAATTTATGTGCATATTTAAATATATGCAGTGACTTATGTTTCTGCTTAACTCAAGATTTGAAAGCTAAATGTTTTAGATAAAGTGGAAAAAAACCCCAAAGCTTTACAAATATTCTCTTAGCTTTCCCAATTTTTTGTTCTCGCATATTCAGCTATGTCCTTTATATTTGGCATTTTGATTTATTAAGCAATCTTAAGTATTAAAGACTTTTAGCGTACCAGTAAGACTTCAGATGCATTGTGCCTTGTGTCAATGATGAATTAATTCCAGCAGAGCACAAAAGTTACTATTATTTAAGCCTAGCTCCTCACCTTTGCTTTTACATCACAGGCCAGTTTGAAAAGGCTGTAGGTTAGGCTGTGTCTTAAGGAGGGAAGTGAGGCAATTGCATGGCCATTTGGGGAATCTCAGGTTTGTGGAATTGAGCAGCGTGTGCTGTAGGTCTGTCTTGTCTGTGGATCAACCAACATGGGCACCCTGATGCCAGCACAAGGTTATGCGTCTGGGGGTGGTCTGTGCTGGCAGTTTTAGGCTTAAGATCTCCAGCCCTCGGCTCTGTCACAGCAAAGACGGTGCCACTGACGGGGGGCCAGGACGGCCCTGCCGCGGGTCTCATCCCCTCGTTGTCCCGGCACGTGGGACGGCGCCGTCGAGGGCCGGGGCTGCGGGCGCGGGGCGTGGCCGCTGCCGGCTCCTCGCCGCCCCCTGGTGGCCGCTCGGGCGCTGCGCAGCTGCTCCCGCTCCCGCTCCCGCTCCCGCCGGGCGGCGGGGCGGGCGGGGCCCGGGGCGGGCGGGAACGGAACCCTCCGCGCCGGGCACGGGCCGCCTGCACGGCCTGGGCCTGGCAGGACACGGCAGAGCTCGCGGGCCTGGCGTGCCATACACCCTATCATAAAGTGAGGAGCTCTAATTGCGCTACGGCGCGTTATCCTGCTATTTGTACAAATAAAAGACCCCGTCTTGATGCAAAATAAACACAAAAGCACTGTTGTGACTATAACAGGGAGTCATATACTAATTTATATAATAAGTGGTTGTGCACGCTTTATTCAAGATTATGGCTGCAAGAAATGGCATGAATTGCTGGGTGTGTTTAATGCTGGATTATAGCAATTTGAAACATGTCAAACACATGGCTAATGCCTCATGCTTCACTCATTCTTGCGTAAACCTGCATAGCCACCATCCATTATACCCTTGGTAACAACACAATTCTGCAAGTAAATATTGTTACACTAAGTAACCTTTCAATTCAAGTTGTTTAGGAAGAGAAAATGCAATCTTGTGCAGTCAGTTCCAGTGTCAGTTTAATGTTTCAAAAGGGAAGTGGTGTAGAGAATAAGTATCTGTACAGTGACTTGCTGGCTTAAAACATACATGTGTGCACGTGCGTGCACACGCGCACACAAAAAATGTACAGTTCACTTCAGGAGAGAAAAGTAAAAATGTAGCTTCTAACTTCACAGGAGGAATATTTTTTTTTTTTGGTATGGGTGACAGCATGGTTACCCTGGCAATATTAGGCATTCAACCTGCTGTGCAACCACGCACTAAAATAATCTACAATTTCACTCTCTTGTGCACAGAACAGCAAATATTTTCCCCATACTTTTGTTCAAAATACCAGGTAGCAGAGCTTATATCTCACCTTTGGCGCCCAGAGTTACGGAATCACAGAAGTAGGTGCTGCTGAATGTTTGTGTCTGTGAATGTGGGTGCATGTGTGCCTGTGTAGGCACGCTCATGACTGACAGCAAGTGTGACAGCAAGAGAAAAAGAGATGGATTAGAAAGTATGACTGTGTATAAATGTATGTAAACAGGGACCTATATATTTTTTCTTGTCCTTTTAGAATTCCTAAACTTTCAGCTTTAGTATCTGGCAGTCATCGTATTTCCTTTGTATTTATTTATGATTATTATGCTAACAATCTCCACTACTGTTGTAAAAGCAAGAAAAAAAGTACATTAGTTTGCTTAGTAAGATGTTGCAGGTTCAAATTATTTTGCCACCAATAACTCAAATTACTGATACATAGATTTCAGAAATTATCCTTGTTTAAGTGTTTTCTGTACTTCAGTTTCGAGGGTTTAGAGTTGATAGTATGTACACACACAAGTGCATAGATTCATGTATATACATGTATGTGTGTGTGTGCAAGAGAAAAGAAGAGAAAAGAAAAAGATTCTATTCTCTTACTTTCTCCAGCATCCCTTTTTTAGTTGCTGGCAGGGGGAGGGGGATTGGCTGTGCACAACCAACACAGAACATTACTCAAGCCAAAGTTTCTGTGTTGTTTTTAAAAATACCCTTTTACAACTAGAAAAAACCCACACTTTATTTTTAACATAGAATTATAGGGATTCTTTTTTCTTTATATAAATACTTCAATATTTCTTCAGGTTCATTTCAAAATAAATTACTCTTTCTAGTATTGTTACTCTATAGTTTCCTTCTGTCTGTACACAGCTCTTGGGTCAGATTTGTTGTTTTCTATTGCCAGAATAGTTACTGGTCACGTTACGTTAAAGCACATTCTGCTGGCTCACAGACATTTTAACTTAAAATGCAGAGCCCGAACTACACTCTGGGGCTTTGCAAGGATACAAAATCCACAAGACATAAAACCCTTTGGTTAATATGAACTGGAAGATGTTTAACCCTTCTCTGCTAATTGTAATGAAAGAGTCAGAAAATTATGAAATTTCTGGATGTTTTCTAGTGTTTTGATTAACATTTACACCCCTTTGCCCTTTTAATGCGCTTGGCTAAATGTACCACTGTTATTGTCTAATGTTCGAATTTGTAAGATGAACCTGTCTGTTGGTTAAACCTTTGTTTGACTAAAAGAGGATTAATGTTTGAGTTTCCCAAATTTCCAAATCCTTGTAACGATACAGTTGATGAAGTGTTTTAAATAAATTTCCACTCTGATATACATATCTTTTTATTGAAAGTAAATATTGTAAAAATCGGAAAGGGCTGTCTGCTTCCACAGTTGTGGCATACCCGCATTAGAATTTTCATATAACTACTAAGGGCAATCAGACCCTTTTCTCTGAATATTTTAAACATTGTACATGTAAAATTTATGCCTAATTTGAATACTTATTAGCTGCCTAATCTCAGAAAAGAGTATTAGCTTTGTTTTTGCCTTGTAAAATTCATCACTGCATGTATCATATTTTCCATTTCTATTATTTTTCTTCACTGATGTTCATAAGTGTTTAAGAAGGGCTGTTTGTTCATAAACACATCTGGTGCTGCCGTTGTTTACTGGGCTATAACAGCTGCCCTCCTTTATGTTAACTGTGTTTCCGTTTAGGTTTTTTGCATCCTGGGTTTTTTTCTGACCAGACCATCCTAAATAACTCATCTTTTGCTATTTTAACATTCTTCAC
>NW_020897719.1:7918117-7920617 GCF_003984885.1 Neopelma chrysocephalum
AGGGGACACAGATTGTACTAATGCAGTGAAGCCCAAACAGTTTGTTTTGTAAACAATTGGAATCTGATTCTGCAGAGTGCCCCATACCAGCTTCGAACTCCTGAAGTCTTTGGTGACTTGTCTTCTGAGGCCACTCAGCACCTTTGGAGTTCAAACTCTTGATTTTAAATACTGAGACTTTTCATTACAATGTCAGGTATTGCATTAATGGAAGGAAAGTTGTCTCCTGTGAGATAGAATATTATAAACCTGCTGTTTTATAGAAACATGTTTTAACATGATAGATAAATTGCATGTGTACGGGCCTCTGAAATAACAGGTCATAATAGCTCTTAAAATTGAATCATTTTTAGTGCTGAATTAAGCAGTGTACACTAGCTACATTTATAGTTAAATATTTTAAATGGTGACAGAAAATGTGGAGAAATGAAATAGTTGTAGATTGAAATATGAGAGGTTGTTAAGGCTTAAATCTGTGCCTTGCTTCAAATTTGAGTGTATTCAGTTTTAACAATTGAGCACTTACAGTATTACAGTCTGAAGAAATACAGGTTTCAGTGTCTTCATTAAGTTCTTAGCAGGTTTGCACCCCTCTCTCTATATATACTATTATCTATATATGTACTTTGTGTTTTTATACTATTTTCATAAATTGTATGCGTGTACATATAGATATAAAAAATTTAATACTGTTTTTGTTGAAAGTCATGCCATCATCTTTATTCAGGTGTTCAGATTATAACAACAGTTTAAAATTTTTATTGAGAAAGAGTGTATTTAATTGGTGAAAATTTTTAGAAAACTAAATTTAAGTGAAACACTTTAAAATACAAAAATACCAACAGACTAATGTGCCGCTTACACGTTTCTCAAAGTAACAGTCCTAGGCATGTGTAGCCAATTTGTCCATACAGTCACAGATTCCAGTAGATAGCATTTGCAAAGACCACAGAGAATTACAACTGAAGATGAAAATATCCAGTTGAGTACTAATAACAGACAGGTTCTGAGGGGACAGGCTTAGAAGTGACAATCTTTTCTTCAAAACTGTGATTAGATCTTAAACAAGCAGACAGGCAAACTAAAACCATGGGTACAGTTAATAGGACTCAAGAGGCATTTTATGGTGGGGTCTGCACTGTAGGATTTAAATACAACTTGAGTTAGGCGTATAAATCCTTCTATAAAATATGTTGATGTGAAACATAAATACTAGTAAACATGCAGTAGGATGTCCTTTAGATAACGGGCATAGCTTTGTGCTACTTTTGTTCTTCTTCCTCACTCTGTTTCTTTTTTTTTCCCCTGTTTTTGACCAGATGCCTTTTGAAATATGAATTGAGAGGAAAATGATGGCTGGTTTTATTATTGTCACAGTAGTAACTCTCTAGAATGTCATTTTTAATATGCGACTTGTCTAACAAACTTTGAGAAGTAGAAAAACAGAGCAAATCCCATTGTACCTCCAGTTATTATTCTTAAGAATTATTTATTGTTTAAATATGTGCAAGGTATAACGTACTCATCTCATAGTTTAACATTCTGATTTTGGCTTCCCTGAGTCATTTTATTGTGGGCCTTCAAATAAACAAATCAAGTTTGTTATAGCTTTTTCTAATGGAAGCAAGATAAATGATCTCTGGTTTTAATCATTTCTTTCAACTGGGCAGCTACATAAAGTGTTGCTAATGCTTAAGAATAGGTATAACAGATGAGTAAAATCACAAAATAAGTTTTCACTAAAGTGGCATGAATATTTACCGGGGAAAGGTAATCATGAGCAGTTTTAGAATATATACAAAGAGCAACTGAGTAAGTTAAATTTGTTAAGTTACATACATGGTTATAGAAAGTAAATACACTAAGTTAGAATTCATTAGGTTCTTATAAGCAATTATTTAGAGTTTGGACAGTTCTGTTATTTGCTTGATGAACTATGTTGTTATGATCTTTATATAGAAATGGGAAATTTGACTTAAATCAGGGAGTTATTTCTCATCCATGTATCAAGATAGAATGACAGTATTCTATAATGTATTGTAATATATACTTGGTGATAAATGGATTGGGTGCTGTCACAAGTCATTAGGTCGGCTTTGAAGATGTATGACTAGAACGTAAGCAACTTTTTATCTTACTGTCGATATTTATGAATTTATAAATATTACTAAAGTGAATATAGATTTGTACTATTAAAATATGATGGAAACTGTAATCTGCTCGGATTTGTTTCTTGTGCTTTTTTTGTCTTATGGTGGATGTTCTCTCTTGTATGTGTACATTTGTATACTTCTGACGTTTTCACTTTCATTTTTTTCCTTGTACGTTAAAATCAGTGTTTCGTACTGGAATGTATAATGCATGGAAAAAGCATATCCTTGATTAAATACATTGACAGATTATTCTGCATTAGATGTAGAATTTTATTTTTATATTAAGTTTGTAGAATTAATTGTTTGTGTCACTAAGGTCAAAATAGTTGCTAAAAAACCATGATTGC
>NW_020897719.1:7925617-7978117 GCF_003984885.1 Neopelma chrysocephalum
AAGTGACAGAAGCAGTTAGAATTATTAAGAAAGATAAAAGCCATGTGAAGAACTGGAATTAGTCCATGGAAAAATAAAAACAAATAAATAAAATTAACACTTGAAATCCTCAGGAATATATGTAAGTAGGATGTAATGATGAACTTGTGCTACTTTTTCATCAACGTGAATGCAGACATTAGAGTATTCTGCATGTTTTGGTCTCCTAAAAGCAAAGAATAGGGTTGAGAAGTATATAACATTTACTGTTGTTGTTTAAAGCTAGAGAAGACAAAGGTGTGAAGATAGTTTCAGAAGGGGTGAGGCCAAAGAACCCTTATCTGGACCTCGTTCAGCATCTGTTAACTTCAAAGTAGTTGTAAAGACAGATGTGAGAATTATGTGAAGGGACTAAAAGTTCAAGGTTAAAGATGATAAAGTGGACAATCAAGATAAAATGAAGACATAGCTGAAGGGAGATAAGTGCTGTAGTTATATCTGAGGGGTCTCTCTTTGCCTATGAGAAGAATTTCTCACTTTCAGTCAGGTAAAAGAAAGACATAAATAAATATAAATAACATTAGCCGAAACAGAAGCACTGGATAGGAACATTAGCAGCGTCAAAAGATCTAGGTTCTTGAAAATAATTTGATTTAAATGTTCTCTTTGAGGACAATACTGAAGCTAGGGTCACCAAAAAGAACATTAAAGAAAGCTGGAGTATAGCTTAACTTCTTAGGAAGTTCCATGGTGGGAAATCTCATGATAATGAGAAAGAAGTAGCATCATATAGTGGTCATCATATTGACCAGTGAAGCTTGAAGTTATAGACAACATAGCATATAGCAGCAGTACACCAATAGAGTGGAAATCTTTGAGTAACAGAAGCCATCTAATCAATGCACTGGAAGAAGATGAGGGAGATGATGTAACAGGAAACAAAAATGTTCCCTAACCAAACATATGTGTATTTACAAAAATATATAATTTTATCTGAAATATTACATTGATCTTAGTGTTAAATTGGTTTGGTTAAGTGTATCAAAGGAGAAATAGTTATTTTAAATTGATAGTTTTAATGTCAGAATGACAGCAGTCACGACTGACAGCTATTTGGTACAAGAGGTATTTCTGTCTTAATTAATTTATTTATTTCCATAAAGAGTGCAATCAGTATGATTTGTTTTTACTCTTTCTTTAGGGATCTCAGAACACAAAGGCACAGAACTTGGATATATGTAAATGTCTAAAGAGGGCCCTGCTAAGTATGTAACTAATTTTTAGGAAGTATACTGGGTCACCGATTCTTCATAGTGGACATCAAACTAATCTACAAAGAAACAGTCAATTGTATTGAAAATTTAAAATATCTTGCAGTATGCCAGTCAGTCAAAGAAACAAATACCCTGTACATCCTCTCCAACACAATTGTGCAAATATTTTAAGCTGTCAGAATACAATCTGAAGATCCTTTTGAAGCTAAGTGTGATTTGTAGGAATTAGATTGGGCAGCTTCTCTTTGTAAGAGAATCTGAATAGGTGGATTTTACATTTCTGAGTGCGCATATTAGGCTTGAAATTACTTTATAGTCACTTTGCATTACTTGTGTATAGAGCCTTTGCAGCCATGGGGCTGTTTAAGCTTGAACAGAACATTTATTATTATTATGATATTTCATGTTATGAATTGTTTATATATTGCCATTTATAATAATTCAAGTTTGATGTTGGATTTAGAGAAAAATTGGCAAAACTAATATGGCCTGTCTTTCAGGGATAATAGCCATAAAGCATTGCACAGGGTAGGCTGCTTTAAATAAGAGTCCGTAGATGCTTCTAGTACTGACCTCGAAATTACTATTTGTTTTATTAATTTGGGGATTTCTTTTATATCTGTAAACTGATTATCTCTTCTTATTCCCAATGAATTCTTACACCTGCTGGCTTTGGCTCTTCCTCCATGGGGTCTCCTTTCCCTCACTCTTTCTGCTGGCTTTGTATCTGTCATTGTTGGCTCAGTTTCTTTTCATTGTGCTACTCTCACCTTTACCCTTTCTCATCTATCTGTCTGGACCACACAAGCTTCTGCTTCTGTCTGTTTTTCTCAATCAGGCTTGATGCCTGTGCATACCAGTCTTCTGTTTAACAAAGTACATCTCTCTGTAGTTGTCGTTTTTATAGGAAATGTTTTGAGAAGTTGGATGTTTTGATCCTAGAATAGTATGTTATTATGTACAAAATACTTGGAAATGCAGTCTTAAGAGATAGAATTAGCATGCAGTCCCAATCCCAGTGAAGTTCTTACTGACTTAAGTCATAGATAGCTAGCAAACAATTTTGTAAAGGCCAAATGTTGCCACTGGAGTCTCTACTATTAAATTGTGCCTGAAAAATCTAGGGATAGAAGGAATGATGAGTTGCTGCCCAAATCCAAGGAGCTCAGCAGCATGTCACATTTCATCAAAGTGGGTATGTGTCTGCTCAGAATCAAAGATTGAATAAGGTTGCAATGACAATATTAAGTCATTTCCTGCAGGAACTTCAACACAAAAACTCTGAAATTAGATTGAGCCAAGGAAGAAATTTGCTTTAAGCCTAAGATATAGGTTGCGATGTAAAGCCTGTCTTGTTCCCTGGGTTGGCTTGAAGGGATACAGTCATAGTCAAATAAAGAGAAGATGTAACTTCCTTGTGAAGCTTGGTTTAGCTGATCTAACTTGAAACTAGCTTGTGTTTGTGCTGTTAGTGTTGTATCTACAATGTTGTAGAGCACAGTAAAATCTGAACTGCCCGAATATTTACCCAGATTCTTTGACTTCTGTAGTTTGCCCTGAGCTGTTTATCACTACCAGCAGTATCCACTAACCTAGTTAAAACTTAGCTCAGATATGTCTCTCTGCTTGCGCTGCAGTCACAGCAATGGGTGCATTGTAGATGTGTTCCCTTATATTTGAAGGCTATAGTTGCTATTTCTTCTGTGTTGTATTTGTTGTGCAATTCCCTATATTATTCTTCTGATCAAAATTGTTCAAATTGTTAGTTCTTTAGGATGATACTGTATTGTACAACATGTATTCTGCAACATGCATGTGTGACATCTATGCATATGAGTAGGACGTAAGTACATATGATTTTAGGATATGCTACTTTTATAAATCAAACCCAAAACATTTAACTGTGTTTATACACAGATCAGTTCTGGGAGAATCCATGCATTTTTTATTTGCTGCTATCTTTAGGCTGTATGATCTTTTTATATACTTATATTCTTAAGATTCATCAGTTGCCTTTCTCCAAACTGTACTTCAAACTGTACTACCAGTTTTCACATTTAAAAGTCTTCACCCTGTAAAGTTAATTTGTTATCTAAGAGTACTCTTTGTTTGAAATTCTTTTATCAAAAAGAAAACGGAAGGAAAGACTGCTTTTCCCTGTATGCTATATCTCCATGTATTCTGTAAATAATAAACTTCGTGTTTTGTTTTATTAAAATACAGAAAATTATAGCAAAGCTCCCCAGTAAGTAAGAAGTCTTTTCTTTCACAAATTATTCTTCCAGGTGAAGCACCAGTCCATCCTTTGGTGCACTCCAAACCTGTGCATCTTATTATATTTTGTACTGAAGATCTCCTGCAAGCCTCAGAAACTTTTGGTTGTTGTTTGGGTTTTTAGGGGGGGAATTTTGTTTGGGCTTTTTTGGGGGGGGATGGTTTTTCTCAAGTGGTTTTACATTTTAAGTCCTCTTCTTCATTTTTCTATAGATTGTTCTGTGGAAACTTGTGTTGATCTTTAAGGCTTTGCCATCACTTTCCTCAGAAGAAATTGCAAAGAACAGCCTATCTTCTCTTTTTCTTAAATCATACAGGCCATAAGGAACCATCCAGTCTCAGACTTAAAGATTTGGCTTCACAAGTAAATAAAATTAACGATAGAACCTATGATCTGATATAGACAGCATTAATGTGAGCAGAGGTCTTGTGTTTGTGGATCTGAGATACAAGATCTACTGAATTGTTCTATTGAAAATTATACTGATTTCTAGCTGCATTGTTTCTAATAGTCCTTCATCTCAGTTAGCTTTAGGACAGTAATGGTAAAAAAGAAAAAAAATCACAGAAAACAAAATGCATGTAACATGAAAAATTGTCAGGGTTACTATGAAATGCTGCCTTGTACAAGATACTATCTATCTGGTTTATACAGCAAACTTAGAAAGGAGTAGGAACACCAGTGTACTTGAGCTGTTATTTCAAACAGTGAAGAAAAACACCGTTTGAATGCAATTATCTAATGCTGTAATGCAAAGACCTTACAAGTGAGTGTGTGTATTTGTCCTAAAATGGAATATCTCCCAACTCCTTTCAGGTGTGAAAGAGCTAACCCATTATGAAAGAGAAATCCTTTGGAAGTAGGAATGTATTTTCTACCAACACCTTTCATAACAGAGGAGTATCTCTAGCATCCTGAATAAATATGTGTTCACTTTCTGTGTTTTGGCATGACAGCAGTCATGTTAGGAAATCGTCATCACAGCCTGAAACATAGAATAGATCCCATGTAAGATTTGCTTCTCTTTACTTTCTTTATAGTCTGGACTTTAGGGGAGTGACTGGCAGTGCTTCAGAAGAGAGTGTAGCTCCAGCTGGGAAAGTGAATATCATGCTATTCTGTATCCTTGGAATAACTGATGTGAAGTAAATGCACCATTAATATTAGTCCTGTGAGGTTTAAGTGTTTTTTTAGTCATATCTGAAGTATTTATCGAAAGTCCTAGGAAAATTGGAACATTTATGGATTTAATGAAATTTCAAGCAGAGTACACAAAAAATAGGTGAAACTTCATGAAACAATTACTTTTGGGATTCATAAAATTTGGCAAAGAGCTACAGTTCTATCATTACTTGTGAGAACATGAGGAAGGTGGTAGAATATATCTAAATTATATGCAGTAATGAGACACACAAAAAATATTTTTGTCCTTTCAGAAATGTGTTTAAGATTAGCCTTTATCTATTTGCAGTCTTGTAGGTTTCTCAAAGTTTTGTTTTATGATAATCCATGAATTAGAAACATGCTGCCATACTCACAGATGTCTTTTGAAGTTTCATAGATAGAACCAACTCTGAAATGTTAAATGAAATCTGTCCTACGGAATATATTCTAAAGCATTTACTTAACACAGAAAACCAAGGAAAATGGGTAAGTTGATATTTATCCCTCTCTAATTGGTATGAATCTTTAAAATTCTATTAAGTCACTCAAACATTATAATTACTGAAAGGTGTGCTCTGCATACCTGGTTAATGTGAAAACGAAGAGGAAACACATCTATGTAAAATGTCCTTATGGGTTTCAATGACAATCAATGTTTCTTAAATTTGTTTCAGCGGTTAAATGCATCATAAAATGTCCAGATTATAAATTGTTTTCTATAACTGACATACAGAGAAAGAATAGGGTTCCTGTATTCAGAAGCAAAAGAGAAGGCAGCACTGGGTTATTGGTAAAGACGAGGAGTTATGAATTATACTGGAGGCTCAACTAGAAAGAGATCAGAGAAGTAAGGTGGATTGTGGAGTGAAAACTGAAGGTTAAAAACCTCTGGAGCCCTTGGGACAGTAGAAACTTGAGCTAGGAGCATCCACACTTGTAAGTAGAGCAGCCTTTGTGACCTGTGATGCATCCAAGGCAGTTGTTCCCACAGATGATGCTCTGTCTCCGTTCCATTTCTTGGATCTTTCCCACATTACATGATGTTCTCTCTCAAATGAATCTCCCCACTTCTTTACAGCCCCCACCTATCCATCCCTCTTGAACAGACTGTTTTTACAGTCCCAGCTTTCCAGTTCACAGCCCTGATGTCTGTTGATGCTTGTCTTATTCTTTTGGCTGCCTCTGACCACGGGCATCTGTCCTTGCTCACTGCAGCTGCAGGCCTCTTCACAGAAGGAGAAAGCAACTTTTTTTGTGGCATTATATAGATACTGCACTTACCAAATTATCTGAAAAAAATTATGTGCTGACATGCCTGTCTTTCTATTATTCTGAATGAACCAAAAGGGATCAAGTAAGCATAGGAGACTAAGAACAAAATTCTGCTTGCTCAAATTTAATCATAATGCCTAGCCAAAACTCTCTTATTTTTAAGATTTACAATAAATATTAACATAAAAAATGTAGTTTAGAACGCATTTTCTGTGTCATTTCTGTTGTAACAGAACTCTGAGAAATGCAAAATAGGAAAAGTCAAATTTTAGCAAGTCCAGAAATGCATACTAAATATGGAATTTTAATTTGTGTGTTATTTAAGCTCTGTGATATAGATTATGTGAAATACTTGCATTAAAAAAGTATGAACAGTGCTCTCAGATCTAAAAAATTGCATTTTACATTTTTTAAGAATTCAATTATGGATAACATTGTACAAAATGAAAGTAAAAATGTATTTAAGATAAATACCTTGGCACTATGGAATTTTTGCGTTTGTCCAGTAATCTCTAAGATTAGAGTTGGGTAGCTAATGTCAGCTAACACTAAGTGTTATAACACATTTGGGACTCTGCCATACAGCAGAAACAGTAGGAGATGCATAGCAGTAGAAACAATAAAAACATACATTTAACACAATAAATTTACATTGAAAGTTCTTTAGGGAGCAAACCTGCTTAATTGAAGAAGACATAAGCACATGTTTAGCTGCTGTGTTTAATAGAGAATGTGTAATACATTCCTAAAAAAAAGCATATACTTAAGGAGTTTAACTGACGTAAAGGTAACTTAACAGAAGTCATGGAATAAAAGCCTGTGTATTTCTGAAGTATATAATTTAAGGATCCTTTTTTATAGGCATAAAAAGTGCGAGCTCATACTGAAGACAAATGTCATGTGTAACATGTAGCATTGTTGCTCTAAATGCACAAGCAATAAATACAGTTAACTTCTTTCAATTTTTTGCCCTCATCCTGGCATCCTTAGTTAGACAAATAGTTTATTTAAGGGTTACAAGACTTAGCAGTCAATAATTAAACTCGTTAGTAAGATTTGTAGTTTTGCATCCTGTAATTTTTCTGGGCTACAAAACAGTAAAATGATTAAAAACATCACCACTCAATGCCACAGCATTTTTTAAAGATATAACCTTTAACGTATCTCAGGCTTTAGATATCCAGACTTCAAGGTGAGCTGGATCCAAAGTAATATTAAGGGAAAAAATGTTTACTTTTAAAATTCTGATTTAAGTTATTTACATTGGAATGGATTTTTTTTTAAAAATAGTCCAGCTTAAATTTAAAATTTCAATTGTGAAAATACTTCTATAGACTTAAATCTGCTGCAGCCTATTATAAGAAATAAATTAGACATTCAGACCTGTTGCATCAGTGAATTATCTTCAAATTTCAATGAAACAAAAACTTAGGCTTTTTTAATTGCTGTCAGAATCAAAGGAAGACATGCTGAATTTCTCAGTTTAGTCATTCTGTGTGAAAATGTTGCCATGTCATCCATTTAAATGTCTATAATTAAAATGTTTTTAATTAGAGTGAATGCTAGTACTTACCTGTTTTTTATTGCAGAAATATATTTCTGCTTCACAGGAACATGTTTCTGTTGTCCCTCAATGTATATGCTAATTCAAGGCTGAAAAGTCCAGTGGTAACTAATAAGTCAATCTAACTTGTTTTCACAGAATACTCTGGGTTGGAAGGGACCCACAAGGATCATGAAGTCCAACTCTCAAGTGAATGGCCCACACAGGGATTGAACACACAAACTTGGCATTATTAGCACCAAGTTTTAACCAACTGAGCTAGTCTCAGGGTTCTTTTTTCAGATTATTTTCCTGGCAGTCAAGTATCTACTTCATTTTAGAAAATATAGGAGGATGTTTCTTTATGTGCCTGTATGTATCTTTAGCCACTTTAGAAAAGAAACTTCTGCTTACCAGAAATTATTGACCAGTTCATTCACTAGAATAAAATAGTCATTGTATAATAAATGCCTAAACTTTAGATACTTTAATGATCTAATAAATACAGAACAGTTTTAAAATAGTATTTTGAATCTAATTCTACTTTCTTTCTCAATGCAGTCTCGCAAGATAAAAAAATTAAGCAATATTATTTTCTAAACAAGAAATTAATTCAACTTAATTAAATGTAAAAAAAAGGAATTTAAATGCATTACATAATAGCAAAAATAAACAACTAATTTAATGTAAGAGCTCATGCTTTATTTGACAGTAGCCTAACCTAATGGTTCAATGAATCAGTGACAAAGAACTTCTGCTTAGGCAAATACAAAACAAGATTTAAAATCTAATATTTAAATCAAGGGTTCCTGCTTGCCGGTTTAAATTGTCATTAAAACTGGTGATTTAAATAATTTAATTTTAATCATTCCATCCTGTTAAATGGCTAAATAAGAGAAAATGCATAGCCAAGGGACTAGAGCAAACCTCTTGGAGCTTCCTCCCCAGCCCTGCTGCTTTTGATAAATGTATAACAAGGCTTTAAAAGTACATTATCTTTACCTGACACAAATATATTATGATAAACAAGAGCTGACTCTCCCCTCCACATTTTTCAGTGAATATGATATGCTAAGTATTTGTTTAGGGATTTAAAAAAACACAGAGTAAGTTGGACAGGTAGCAGACTGCAACTGCAAAATGGGAGAGGCTGGAGGATGGAATACGTTTGGGCAGTGAGCAGCAGACCTGGAAGAAGGGAAGGATATAGGGGAGTGGAAAGAGAAAGGGAAAATATGTGGCCTGGATCATGTTTTCTGAAGTGCTTTTTCATTATTACAGTCTTTCAGTCTTCCCTGCGTCCTCCCAGTGGTAACTTCTTTTTCCCATGAAAATATACTCAATTTATTAAGAAATAGACATTATGCCAATAATGCATTTGCCCAAATATATTTAGTGTGATATACTTGTAAAAGTATTTACAGTCACAGTATATATATGATAGTGAATTGGGTATTTTTTTTATATTGCCATTCTTTAGCACTACATGGTTTATTACTGTGGTTCTTTGCCTGCATGAGGTTAATGCCTCCGTGGTAGAAGCTGTGAACATTGTCACAGGAGCTGTGCAAGCCAGTGTAAAACTTCATGTCGTGCAGCTATGATACTGTAATGCCTCTCAGGCGTATGATCTCTCTGTAGTAATTTGAATGTAGAATCCTCTCAGGATTGAGATGGGATAGTGCTGCGTGGGTTGGTTGTCCTCCATCCGTCCCGTATGAAGGAGTTATCAGGCGTTCAGTTGGAGTTGTTCATAGACAGAAAAAACTGTAGCAACAAACCTGAGGTGATAAAATTCAGACTGAAACAATAGTATAGAAGTGCATATGTTGCTGACATCCTGACTCATACCAAGAGACTGATACTTTATATACTGTGGGTAAAATCTTGCTCAACACATGAGCCATAAATCCAAAAGAAATATTTACAATACTAAAAAGGCAAACAAGACAAACAAAGAAAACCTTTCATGTTTCAAGTATTTAAATAATCAAATAATTAAATAATTATTGGTAGATAATGTTTTTATTATAATTTTTGATTTTACAGGGATTGTATGGTCTTACTTAAATACTGGGAAATCCTTCCACTACCAATGCCGTCCAGTACGTATGCTGTCCTACCTTATGAAGTCATAGGAGTCAATTACAAGGCAATTTTAGCTGGCTGTGCACATCAAATTTATAGAACAGTTTCTCATCAAATTAAAATTAAAGTAATGCTTCTGCTCTGAAGCCACTCAAAAAGAGGTGGATTTTAATACGGTAGCTCTGCCATCTGTAAGAATTTGTAATAACAATCCAAAATTAAAACAGATAGAAAGGGGAAAAGGGGTTAAAATGAAAAGCTGTAATGCATTACATTGCATCTGATTTCACCTGTTTCAGCTCAAACACAAAATAGGGGTTTTTTTTTAAATATTCTTATTAATCTCTGAAAATGAAAGGTGTCAGGAGTCTTTTGTAATACACATACAAAAAAGTTGCGGTCAAGAGGTCATATCACTGCAATGTATTAGGCAGTAGCCTTCTCTCTTGTGGTATTTTCCTTGTTTGAAGTGTTTCCAATGAAAGATGCTTGCTGTAATGCACATCAGTAAAATGATCTATTTGGGAACAGCTTTACGTGGTAAAGGAAGCTGTGAGAATACTTTGGTATTGTGTATATCTCCTCTCTTAACAGTTGCATGTTCAGAACTCTCTGGGATGCAATAAAGCACAAAAAGGATATATGGCTTACAGGAACATATGTGTTTTGGGATTGAATTTTATAAATATTATTGTCGTAGTGAAAACAATTTTATAAATGTTATTCTTCTCATAGTGAAAGCATTTTTTTCTTTTTTCTTTACATTCTTTAAAGAGAGTTCTGATGCCCTGGGCATGAGGCTCTGTATTTCTCTAGACTGTTTTTCAGTATTTTCCGCATGTTTTCTTCATTGGCTTTGAGCACCACAGTCCATTAAAAAAAAAATGCAGTGTGCAAAATAAGATGCTTACACACGCACAGAGAAAACAAAACTGGAAGAGTTTGAAAACTTGCTTTCTCATGCTCATAGTAAAGAGAGGCTTTATTTCAAGGCACAGTATATAAGGCCAGTTTCAGAGGCTCTCCTTGAGCTCTGTGAGCTAAGTGGACAAAGTCTTACAGCTTCACTTTGTCTTTGGGCACATCAAAGCTTGGGCACTATACCTATGTGGGCAGGTATTTTGACCCAAATTATTTAATATGCTACAAAACCATTAAGAAAAAAAACCAAAACAATAATGGTGAAGACATTGAACATTTACATATAAAGTTCAATTTGGAAATATGTCTTTTTTTGACACACTAGTCTCCAGAGTGGTTTGACCCAGAACCTTATGAATGAGTTGTTTGATGTGGTGATATTGCTAGAGATAGTTTGTTTTCCATTTTTGTTCAGTTGTTTTGGGTAGGAGTGGAGAAGGCAGATTAGTGACAAAATTACAATACATTTTAAACCAGCTGTCAACCCATCTCAAAGTAGGGTGCCTAATTAGGGATTTAGGAAAGGTAGATTATAAAAATGGGAGCCAGTTGATTGTTCCTAAAGTGCCCTGGGGGAGGAGGAAGGGCTTGCTCAGCTATTCTGTGCCCTAGCATCATGCGTGGGAAGGACTGGGAAACTCAGGGAGTGTATGCTTTTGAAAAGCAGAGTGAGATGGGGAGTGGGGTTTTTTTCTGTCTATAGGAAAAGAAGCTTTATTGTATTCCTTCGGATCCTGATGGAGAGCAGTACTGCTTGCATCACGTAGCTTCAACGCAGGAAAGTTCTGAAAGTTTTACACTACAGATTGGTAGGAAATTATATTTTGATTTTAAAATTAATGTTTATAATTTCCTTTTGCTCCTGGATGGGCTTGTGCAGTGTGTTTACATGCGTAGGCAATTGAGGATTTAAAAATAATTGCCTGCTAGTCTTTATTGAATTCAGAGAAGGGAATGGAGAAGACAAGAGGAGTCCAGGAAAGAATTGGGAGAAAGATATAATTTTTTGCTTAAAAGTCCTTAAAACCATTAATTTTTTATTAGATTGGTAGAACACCACAGAGGCAGGATCAACTACTGCGTGTACAGGAGGAACAAGAGGAATGCTGAGGAAATAGGGGATGGTAGTTACAAGGGAATAGGAAGGCAGCAAATACAGAAAGAATGAAAGAAAGGGTATTGAGTGTAATGAAGCGTGGCGGAATCTACATCCATAAGAAACTTTACAGACAGTATTAAAAAAAATAAAAGTATTCTTTATTCTTCTCAGTATTCTGCTTCCACTCCGCAATTTACTGAAAGCTCTGTTTTCAGTAGTTTGAGCAACAAAGACTAATAACGAATATGAAAAGGAAAAATGGAAGATGGTATCTGGGAATGGACATTTTAGGGATTCCACTGAGTTTCTGATTGCTGTATAAAGCATGTTTCTCGCTGTTATCTCATTTTATGGTATTCCCCAGAATGCACAAAATGTTAGATGTCAAGATCATAGCAGTGAAATAGAGATGTTACGAACTTTTATTCCTACTTAAACAGTCTAACAGTCTGTTGAAAATTGTTATTTTGATGCATTTTTATGTACAGTGATCTTTAGGGTTAAAACTAGAGGGCTAGCTGTTATAGCTAGGATGGGATGGGAATGAAAATTAGAGTTTACCTTTGTGTTTCATGAGGATGAGCAATTTGGAGAATAGGCCAATTCTGAAATTCAAGTGTAATATCTTTGCTAGCATTAAATATGTGATCACTGCTTTGGTAGTTGCAACAGGAAGAGGGGAGGTTACATACAGAAATGATAGTTGCATTTTTTTTTAGCTCTAGCTATTTTCAGATAGCAGAGGATCAGAACCCGTGTGCAACAAGATAATAAAAAACCCCAAACCATAAGGACTGCCTTTGGGAGTTGCTAAAGGAAAGGCAATGCAGAAAGAAGGACAAAGGAGTACACAGAGACGAAAAGGGATAAGCAGAAACACAAGGAAAGAATTTACACAAGACAGAATTAGAAGTTATCTTGGAAATGATAAAATTATCCAATCTATGGGGGGCTAAATGTGACAGTATGATACTGAACAACTTCAAGCAACAACTGCAAATGTATTAAATACATAGATACAGTATTCTAACTTCAGTCATTCTGAAAACTTCCCTCTGACATCATCTGTTATGGTACTAGGTTGATGTCATTGTCTTGTACTAATTTTGTACTCCAGTCTTCAGGCTGTTTTTGGTCTGTCAGCCTAGCAGTCTGCGCACAGCTTCTAATGTCAATGGCATTAAATAATTAGGCCAAAGTTACTGTATTTTAGCACATCGTGGAAATGTGTTTAATTATTTCTATAAAGCTGAAATAATCCTGTCTAAGGTAGAGAAGTAAGAACCTGAATAAGTGTGTTAAGTAAAATTCATCTTCCAAAATACTGAAAGCTCTTAAAACTCAAGATATCCTGGAAGATGAAGTGTTCAGTACTTCTGAGGGCAACATCCTAGGTCATTAGCGTGAGACAGAGAGATGTGCAGCTTTCTTATAACTGGGCATTAGTGAGATCCAAGTAGTTTTTGGTTTTGTCTCAACTGTGCTGTAACAGTTTTCAGTAACTTTTATGTTCATTCATTAGTTTGGATGTTCATGATGTGTTCCTCCATTTTTCAGAAAGTGGGAGACTGTTGCTGTTTACCAATATGTTTATTCTGATTATTAATTTATATATACTCAAAGTTGAACATGTACATTGAATCAAGGTTTTGAAATCATGACTCAGTAGACGCAATATTCTTGAGGTTTTGGAGATTTTTTTTGTACCAATTTTCTGAAGGGTTATAAAATTGTGATGAATTAATTTTACTTAACTGGCATATGTGAGAAGACAAAGAGCAGGAAGGTAGGTCTAGTCTGGTGTAACTAAAGTGCATTAAAGACCAAAAAACTGGGAGACAATCTAATAATGTAATTCAAAGGTGAAAAAAAAAAGAGGTAATACTCTCTTATCTTTTTTTTTTCAGTTTAAGTAATGAGAGTTCTAATTTTATTATGCCCTGAGCTATTAATTTTTTCATTGATAAATATTCCCAAATTTTCGTAAACAGACTACTTTGTTTGGCAGCACTGATTATTATTTTACTGATGTTTTTCATTCACAAATGTTAGTGAGTCAAACAGACAGTGACAAAGTTAAAATTAAGCATATTGCCCAATTTTAGAAAAAATACCCCTGCCTGAGAACAGTATCCAGTTTATTTTTAGATGAAAATTATCTTAAAATCCTTAAAAGGATGACTTCATATTTTTTTAATATTATGTCTAAAAGCAAAACAAGTAAGATTGGCATATTTTACAGTCTTCCTTAGTACCATTCTCACTCAGGATGAAAACTGGAACATTTTGCGTTACAGGTTTCCTTTCAAAGTAAAATGAACATTTCTGCCCATTAGCAGAATTGGAGGATTTTTTAATAGTTGTGTAATATCCCCTAAAAAAAAAAATTATATGTCTAGTTGCTACAGCCAATACAGATATTCCCTTAGGCATTTCAAAGCAAATATCTAGCATTGCATTGTGATTCAAAGAAACAACGCTGTAGGAAAGAGTCAAATAGAAAAAGTAATTTACAACAGATCAACTGCATAATATTTTAATAGTGCAGTGTTCATCTGCATGATCCCACACCTTTTTGATTGTTGATTAGATAAATTGGTATCTGCTCAGGCTTCTCTTCCTGTCATCCAGTTCTATGTTAACAGAGGCTTCATTTTGTTGGGGCAATCTGTGGCTATCTTGGTGGGAAAGATTTATGCTTTGCTTTTGCTCCTTGGGTGATGTCAATCAGTTGTATTCAGGGATGAATACAGACCATTGATTTTAGAGGGCTTTTTATCTCCTCATCACGTTAATAGTCTCTAATTTGGATGTCTTAGGTTTAGGCACCTAAGTTTGAAAACAGTGTCCTGGACACATTTACAAAAAGGGCTTGATGGTATTGGTTTTTAGTTAATGCAAGACAAAGTTGATTCGTTGCTGAGCTGTTATATCCAGGCAAAACAGGCAAAGTGATTCTCATCACTTAAGCATAACTGCAGTACAGGATCCCAGGAAACTATCTCCTGTGCTTTTATCAAAAGACTACATTTTGTCAAAACTTCATTCATGAAAAATGAACCCTGTCTTAAAAGTGACTCTGGGGTTTTTTTTCTTTGGCATTGAAACATGATCCAGACTTGGCAGTCAATTTCAGGTTTCCCTTTATGTAATGCCATAATTCCTACATAGAACTTTTTGGGGAGTAATGATAATTCAGAAGTGATACATGAACTCCCATATTTTTACTGTGATGTACTGCAACTCATTGATAGGCAGGACTGGAAACAAGTTTGTTTTGCTTTTATTTTTAAAGAAGTTATTACATCATGCATGGTGATTTATTCCAATAAATTATACAACCCTTTTGTCTAAGATTTGATACACAAAAGCAGTTTAGGGTAGAGCTGGGATTAGATTTCAGAAGTCAACTTACTTTGTAGGTCAGTCAGCATGTTATCTGGAGATAGAGGGACATGGTTTTACTTTATCCAAGTTCATGTGTGATTCTTGACTTGTGCTTACTGTGCTTGTCCAAATTTGATTAACACACCTATGACTTAAATCTTGAAAACAGCAATGCTAGGTGTGTTCATATTCCATGAATGTATCACAGTAAACCTAAATTAAATGAACTTTTCAGAGAAAAAGTCATGCCAAGAAACTTCATCAAATGAGTACTTGTACAAAAAAATGTGTATTTACCCCAAACTATAGCAGGTGTGCTGAATGGTATTTGTACTGAATGTGACCGAAGCATCACTATAAATCTCTGAATTAATGTCTTCAAATGTCT
The DNA here is from genome assembly GCF_003984885.1 of Neopelma chrysocephalum. Taxonomy (NCBI): domain Eukaryota; kingdom Metazoa; phylum Chordata; class Aves; order Passeriformes; family Pipridae; genus Neopelma; species Neopelma chrysocephalum. The sequence continues at coordinate 7,941,008 of NW_020897719.1, forward strand.
TTGAAAAGTGGTCTTGTTTAAATCCTGTAGTTAAAATCCTGTCATGTTCCTCAATCGTAGTCTTTGAGAGAAATAAAGAAGACAAGTTGAGCTCAGCTTCACAGTTTCCCCTCCAAATATTTGTCACTTTCAGAAGTTCGTGTGCTGAGTCTGTTAATATTTTTCTGACTTGTACAGGGTTTGTTTTATTCAATCTGTTCGTTCATAACAGCTACCAAGCAGTGACCAGAAACATTGCAGCTGCAGTTATGCTTAAGTGATGAGAGTCACTTTGCCTTTTTTGCCTGGATATAACAGCTCAGCAACGGTTCATCTGTCTTGCATTAACTAAAAACCAGTACCATCAAGCCCTTACTGCAAATGTGTCTAGGACGCTATTTTCAAACTTGGGTGCCTAAACCTGCAGCTATTGACTCCTTTGGTGGCAGGGAGGCCCTGCAGAGAGACCCAGACAATTAGAGGACTGGGCAATCACCAATCATATGAAGTTCAACAAGGGAAAGTGCTGGATTCTGCATCTGGGACGGGGCAACCCTGGCTCTTTGTACAAACTAGGCAATGAGATGCTGGAAAGCAGTGCCATGGAAAGGGACCTGGGGGTCCTGGTCAATGGCAAGTTGAAGATGAGTCAGCAGTGCCCTGGCAGCCAGGAGGGCCAACTGTGTCCTGGGGGGCATCAGGCAAAGCATCGTCAGCTGGTTGAGAGAGGTGATTGTCCCACTCTGCTCTGGACTGGTGTGGCCTCACCTTTTGTGTGCAGTTTTGGGCACTGACAAGGGGCAGAACCCAGGGGAATGGCTTGAAGTTTTGTGTCAAAGAGGTTTAGGTTGGCTATTAGAAAGAGGTTCTTCACCCAGGGGGTGGTTGGGTGCTGGAACAGGCTCCCCAGGGAAGTGGTCACAGCACCAAGCCTGCCAGAGTTCAAGAAGCATTTGGACAATACTCTTGGGCACGTGGTGTGACTCTTGGTGATGGTTCTATACAGGGCTGAGAGTTGGACACAATGATCCTTGTGGGTTCCTTCCAACTCAGGATATTCTGTGATTCTGTAATTACTAATACAAGACGAACTTTTCAGCTGATTAGTTATTAAATATTGAAGTGTACCAAAGAAATTATGTGAAATGAAATATTTAATTTTGCATGATATCTTCACAGAAATGTTTCAGCTTTTTTATATTTTGAGAAGATACTAAAATGTACGATCTCAATATTATATAACCGAATAGCTTAAGAAATTTCATAAATGCTATTTAAGGCATGTACAATCTCTATACTTTGCTATATGAGTGTGGAACTAATGAACTGGAAGTGATTTCCTTGGTTGTGAAGTCATCTTCTTTTAAATGGAAATCAGAAATTTATCAAACTCCACGTGACTTTATCTGTGTAAGTTACTCCACGTAAGTTACTCCACCTAAGTTTATCTAGATGCATGCATCTAGAGTTTGGATTCTCAGGACTAACAAAACTTGTGAACAAAGCAGATAAATGGTTGGGGAAAAAGATAATAAACAAAAATATAATAAATTATTAGGAAATTAATTAAGAAGCTGTGGTAACCAATCTGAGTAACTTATCCCAGGGGAAAAAAAAACCAAACCAAAACAAAGCAAACAACCAAAAACCAAATCATACCAAAATAATTAAACTACAAACAAAAAATCCTAACCGACCACAAGATTATACACAAAACCTCACTTCAAAACCTGCAGGTAGATTTTTCCCTTAAGTTTCAGTGAAGCCTAAATTTCACCCCATGCTCTCACTACTAGCAGATGAGCCACAATAACAACCAATATTAAACTAGACTAAGTTAACTCTCTTGTTTTCTATAAATCAAAGATGTTCACATAAACAATTACCAATTTGTGGCAGACTGCCAAGTGTATATTTCTTACTGTAGCTACCAGTGATCATCATGGGGATTGTCATTCTTTTCCCTCTTGGATTGCACATTCCAGAGTAATTGTGCTAAGAGCTTATTCACAGATTGTTAAATCATATTTGATTCAGGGAAATATTTGGGTAAAACAGGGTGTTTCCAACATACTTAATAAACACAGCAGACAACCAGTCTTTAGTGCTGTGGTGATAGATTTATTCAGCTTTATTTGGGAAAGTGGCTTGCGTTAAAGACTGTCTGTGGTTGAACCCTCATTAAAACCATTTGAAATGGTAGATTGAATCATAGAATCGTAGACTGGCTTGGGTTGGAAGGGACCTCAAGGATAATTTAGTTCCAAATCCCCTGCTACAGGTAGGGTTGCTTTCCATTAGACCAGGTTGCTCAAAGCCCCATCCAACCTGACCCTGAACACTTCCAGGAATGGAGCATCCACAGCCTCTCTGGACAACCTCACAGTAAAGAATTTCTTCTGTAACTGAGAGTAAACCTACTCTCAGTTTGAAGCCATTTCCCCTTTGTCTTGTCACTACATGCTCTTGTAAATAGTCTCTATCCGTCTTTCTTGTAGGTTTCGTTCAGGTACTGGAAAGCTGCAGTTAGGTCACCTCGAAGACTTATCCAGCATGAATAATCCCAATTCTTTTAGCCTTTCCTCATAGGAGAGGTGCTCCATCCCTCTAATCATCTTGGTGGCCTTGACTCAATGAAACGATTGAGAAAGGGTGTATCTTTTATCTTCCTTGCCTTTAATAGCTGTAAGATCATTCACTTCTCCCTTTCACCACTACAGATCCATTGATTTTTGTGAGACTTTAGTAATAGTATTGCAAATTAGTGTCAGCCACTTGAATTGTTTCCTTTTTGGTATTAATGAGCATTATGATACAAGTGTTCTATTTGATACCTCAATTAGTATTTTAGATTGGATCCATAAAACCTCCTAAGTAACCATCCTCTGTCTATCAAGGGAAAAGTGTAACATATACAAGAGGTTAGCACAACTGGTGGTGTGATTGACTAAACGCTTCCTTGCTGATCAGCTGTCGCCTAAAAGGTAAATGGTCCTTTGGGTTCAGGATTCTTGCGGGATCCATTCTTGTCCCTTCTAGTTACAAGGCAAAGTGAATCTCAAAATCTTAGCTTGTGCCTCTTTATTCTTAATCCCTTTTAAGTAGCTATATGTATGCTTTGACCTTGTGTAGCTCCTTTGTTGGAAAACTCTTGTTAAAAGTATAAATTTATGATCAGACACAAACATTTCTTAATCTAACCGCAAACATAAGCTAACACATGAGAAGAAAAGTATCAATTAGCTCTATTTCTCATACTAAGAGGTACAACAATATTGAAACAAGGTTGCATTTTTAAAATGAGTAATCTTTCTTATATCTATGCCGTTAAGACCTTTAGGTTCCTCTACAATTTTCCCTGTTACAGGTAAACAATTTTATATGCAATGTCCCCCGTCAGTTACAGTTGGAAGTTGATTTTTTGCACAGAAAGCATTGCTAAAAATTTTGTCAAAATGTCTAATGTTTTTAGTAACTGAAGGTGAACTATTTTTAAAAGGTGCCTGAGAGCCTGGTTTGAGGTAATTAGTCATTCATGTTTAAATATTTTATTATGATGCCATTAATCATGATCCCTAAATGTTCTTCACCATTTCTTTCCAAAGGAGCCACAGCACTTTGCAGGGTCAAGCAATTGTAAGTGGTGATGGCTGCTAATAGCTCAGTGCAAACAACTCAGTGGAACAAGAGAAGTGGAAATTGAGAACCTTCTTTTGCATCATCTTTAAATCCAAAACACCCACTGAAATAAAAAATCAGGGGCAGATGTAGGTCAGGATATTTGGGTCATCCTAAAACAAGCAGGGTAGATGTTCATCTCCTCTTGAATCGACAACATCCTTTATTTTGGGGGGATAATTTTGCTTTATATGTAAAGAAAACAACATCATTTCAAACCAGCTCTCCAAATTAGAGCAGTCCCGGACATGACTGTTGATTGATTTCCTGTTTGATTATGAGTGAACAAAAAAAATACAGAACACTTTTTTAAAAATAGACTCTTTGAAACCCTACTGAAGAGGGTCAAGAAACGGGAAGCATTAGGAATATAATGCTGGTCCCTTGATCTATCTCATTAGTTCAATGGGATTTCAAAAGTGCAGTTTTTAAAATATTGTTCCCACACATTTTTTGAATTCTAGTCAAAAGGTAGATCGATCAGCAGTAATATCTTGGATATAAAGCCTGCCGTTTAAATAGCTAGCCAGAAATTGCCCATACTTTTCTTGATGTATCTTTTAAACAATTGCTGTATGATGGGGTAGCAATCATTGTAAGGATAAGGGAACCTAAAAATATATTTCTTTTGGAGTCATAACAATAAAATATAGTTTCATTTGTACTTTTTGAAAATAAAACTGATTTAATGTAAAAAAACCCTCAGAGTGGTTTCATCTTGGGTATTATTTTTGCTTAAGAAATCAACTTGCAAATTGCACTTGGCAAAGCATTAAGGCTGTCATCATTAACCAGTACCCATCACAGAAAATAGTCTTTTGTGCCCACTAGTATATATTTTGGATAATATAAAATAGCATCAATGTGCAGAAATTACTTAGAAACATTTTATGCTGTAAATAAAAATGTTGATTATTGTGAAGAATATACACAATTTTTCAGTAGCATTTTAAGTTATAGCTAGAAGGATTAGAGAAATTAGGTTATAAAGTACTGGTTTTAATTAGTTACCTTTCATTTTATGAAAAAATGGGTGATCAATTTTTAGCATTTTTCTAATTAAATATAGTCAAATAAAAAAGTAAGCGTGCATGTGAACGCAAATTTTTGGGCCTAATTTTATCAATATTTATATTCTTAGATAGTAGAAATAATAGAAATATTAGTATGAGATTCTGTTAAGAATAACACGGTATAACATTATTTCCTCTAATACTAAAGAATTTTATTAAAGAAAACTTTTGGTCTCACAGGTCTTTCCGAGAGGTACTTTGTCTTTGAAATATGCTTTACAGTAGTTAGCTCACTGCTGATGTTAAGGGATCTGAACAGGAGTAAAGATCAGTAAGTTATCAATGAATTCTGAACTGAAATACATTGAGTATTGTGGTCACCATCATAGCATGCGTGGGTTATGTCTGCAGCTTTTTGGACAGAAAATACCCTATTACAACCATCCTGAAAACTACCTCAATATTTCCTTTCTTTTCAGTTCCATTCCATTCTGTTCCATTCCATTCCATTCCATTCCATTCCTCTTTTTCCTTTACCTTTCTTTTATTTCTCTTTCTTTCCCTTTCATGTTTCTCTTTCCTTCAGAATTGTCATGCAGTTTATACTGGAAAAACTAACTTTCTGGTTAAAATCTTAGTAATGTGAGAAAGTAAAAAACCAACCAACCAACGAACAAAAACAAACAAACAAACAAAACACACACAAAAAACCCCAACAAAACCAAAGAAAACCCTCATCACCAAACCCCCACAAACAAACATAAAAATGAAAAAAACCAACAAAACACAGAAGCTAGTTTGTATGGTACCTGATTCTGCCTGGGACAGAAGATTAGTCTTTGCCTACTTTTTATCAACCTCTGTCTGTCTCTACATGTACGCCTCTGTAATGCTTCTAACCACAATTTTGCAGGATTGTTAATACAAGAGGGTAGAATATATTTTAGCAGGCATCAATGAAAAGGTTGATAATCCTACTCTTTGTGATTCCAGTTAGAGTACCTATCACCCCAAAGGAAACCATATTAAAAAAAAAAAGTGAATATATTTAAAAGCTACATACATTTGCTACTTTAAATTAACTACTTTTTATATGTAGTAAGATGCATACTACTGGATTGCAACTCTTTCTTAGGAAGAGATATGAGAGATCATTACCTTTCTTAATATATATGGACATATTTAAATGCTCAAGACCACGTAAAAAAAATTAAATAAAATAAAATCAGGAAGGGATGTTCTGTGATATGAGGATTTTGAAGGTTCATATGCCACTGAGTAGAATGTTGCAATCCTTCTCAGATCTAGATACAAACAGTACTTTAAAAAAAATTGCTTGAATGTGATGTGCTATTGTAACTATTTGTATTACTGGGCCTTAAAAACTTGATTCAAGTTCGTGATCCCTATTGTGCAAGGTATTATAGCAGTACAATGAAAAAACAGTTTGTTTCCTAAAGAGGCAAGAACGTTCTGTCTTTGAGGAGGTTTTAGTAATAATAGAAAAAAACAACTTTGAATACTCTCCAGTATAACTGAATAATATTCAGCGGCTGTAGTGTCATCTATATTACAGTAGTGTTCTTTACACCACAGGGGATTTTTCTGGGGTAAGTCAAAACAATGATATAAATCTCTAAAATCGTATCTATTGTTAGTCAAGATAACCTTACAGTACTGCCTCTATCTGGATATGTTTTTATCACAGCTGCTGTGCTAAAAGGTGTTTTGTTATTAGAACTTTTTATGATGCTTTCAGCTTATTCTTCTTAGGAAGGTTCCTCACTTTGCCATTAGATTGCTCTGAACAATTAGATGCAGAAGAAAACTGCATAACTACGCCCGCTAGTTTATTTAGAGGACAACATTTTGGCGATAATATGGACAACTCAGATTGTGTTTTCTTTTCTATCAACTCCTTGCCCCCTTTCCTTCACAAAGTGGTTGAGGAACTACGTAAAAAGCCGTGGCTGCCATGCTGTCAGAGCTGTTAGGAGCCCTGTCTCTGTACCTCACCTTACAGATTTGCTTTCGCATTTACCTTTTTTATTTTTTTTTTTAGTTCTTTTGTTCTAAGGAGCCCTATCCATTCTCCTTCCTGAACACTGTCCAACCTCTGATGGCTCAGTCTTTTCTTCAGCTTGAGGGAGACTTTTCTTTTAAGCAGGTGATAATAAAAACATACATCTTCTTGCCTAACCTGGAACTGAAAACTGGAAAAGCAGTCCCTTTTTCTCCAGTGGTGTTATATACTATTAGAGAATATAACACTTTCCAGCCTGTTCAGGAAAAAAGATACACCTTCATCTCTGTAACATGGGAAATGGGATTTATGCATCAATCCTGATTGTGTTCTCCTCCATCTTTCAAAGAGCATAAAAGGGGCTCTTGCAAGTGGACAACAAAAAAAGAAAACTTTTTAAGAGGGAAGTATTCCTTCTTCCATCTTAGATTCTCAGAGAAATCCTTGTCTTCAAAATTGCTGGTATATGTGGGGGCTTTTTGGTTGGTTTTGTTTTGTTTTTAATTGATAAATGAAACCCAAATTCATGGCACGTGGGGACATAGTTTAGTGTTGAACATGGCAGTGCTAGGTTAGTTGTTCAATGATCTTAGGAGGTCTTTTCCAACCTTGATGATTCTATGATTCATTGACTTCTAAAAAGTGTTGTGGTTTTGTTCATCTATTCAGCAGGTAGTTGGATATATTACTCTTGATGGAAAATTTTATATGAAATTGATCACTGTCTTGTGTTTTATGATCAGAAATATTTTTAAATTGAATAAGTTTAATAAGGACATAACAATGAAGAGTCCTCCAGTTTCAAGAGAGTTAGAAGTTGTGGCTTTTCATCCCTGCTGGTTGTTCCTGCCACTTCTCCCTCTTGGCTAAATGAGGACTTTTTATTTTTAAATGGTAGTATGTTCTCTTAATATTCCAAAAGATTTACAGTCATTTTCTCTGCAAATTTAAGGAAACACACTATGTATGATAAACTCTGTACCTTTTTTCTGAACTAACAAAACACCTGTATTTACTCATGGTTTATGAATTCTTTGTTGCAGAACTGCACATCATTGAAACTCGGAAGGTTTTTTTTTTTCCCTGAAAATATAAACAATGACAAAAAGATTCCCAGTTCTCTGGCGGTTGCCTATAAATAGTGTTTCTAAATCTCCAACCTACGGTCCCAGTTAGCCAGTGGTTGAGCAACTCCTATTTCCACCCCCTTCTGTTTTAAGTTTGCAGTATAAGCAATCCTTAAAGTAGCATTTGCATTTGCTGAGTGCTCCAGCACCCTGATGACTTCATTAATTTCTGTTTGAGGCTGAGGAAAGAGAATGGGTTTTTGTTTTACTTTTAACCGACCTAATGTTGAGTTTATGTATGCCATTGTTTGAAGTGCACATGCCGTCTAAAATGTACTTAGATTAATATGCATAAAACCAGGAGAGCTGACTGCTAGTGGAAGATACAGATTAATATATTGAAAAAAGGTTGTATACCTTCAAAACCCCCGAACCTCACAACTCCAGTTAGTGCTTCATTACATGCATAGTGTTAACCTTCACCCATGTTCCTGGATTTTTTTTCTCCTAACTTTGAAGAATTCAAACTATTTCTTATCTCTGCAACACCTTGTTCTTCAAGGAGAATTTTGGTCAGTTCTGTATTTTTTTCAAGGTTTTCTTGTTACTGAGGATACAGGAATTTCAGGTGATTTTTCAAATAGCATTACATAAGGCTAGTCAAGGTAGCAAGGCTCATGGCTTGCGGCTCAAGGAGGGAAATTGCTTCATTAGAGCACCAGTGCTTCTTGCAAGCACTACTAAAGGGAAGGGGACATCCTGAGAGCTATCTCAACTATGCATTGGCAAGCCCAGTTGTGCTTGTTCAGGAAAATCCTCTTTTCAGGGAGTAGCCTTCTGCCAGCCACCAAAGAAAGGGGTTACCATCTTCCTTAAAAGTCACTTCAAGGCAAGGCAACAGCATACTGCTTCTGCTCTGGGTCTACAGGATATAACATCACAAGCCAGCCAGGAGCAAATAAATTTCAGAGACATTTTCAAGCCCTACTAACTGCTAAAAGGGTATTTCAGATATTATTCATATTTTTTCAGATGCCATTAGGTTCTGTGTGAAAAATCACTTCTGTAACGCAGCTGCCCATTTTACTTGTTTAAATGATGACTGACAGGTTTTTGAAACTGGGTTCAGAGAATAAGGGAACAAATTGCATACCTTGCTCACCAGGCATTCAGCCTGTAAATTATGTGAGGTAGGTACTCTTTTTAAAATCAATACCAAAAAGTATACACAACTTGATTAAATAATAGTGTATATGCATTAATGCTGGTTTCTGTGGCTGAAAGCCTTCCTACTGGAGTTCACAACAAAAGTGTTTGCTTGAATCCTGATTATTATGTGATTCTTTTCCCATTTCTAATTAATGAAATCAATTATTGTTGTGATGCTTTGTTTTATCATAGTAGATAAAAGAATTACTTATGCTCTCACAGCAGTACTTGCTGTTTCTCCTTTGTTGCTTCTTATTTAAGCTAAAAAGTTTTAGTTTCTCAGTCTTTCAACGAGAAAGTGAAGGCAATATTAAATGATTTAAATGACCAGTCACAAAACACAAATGTCTAATAAATTATCTGAGAAACAATTCAGCAAATGCTCTGTAGGCTGGAATTTGTTTTCTGAAACTATCTGGAAAATCTTTGGTAATGACTTATTTATTATTGGACACAACATTTTGGTGCTGGTGCTTTTAATGGAGTACAGGTTATCAGAGATGTTATTTATACATGTGAACAAAAAGCAACGTGGAACCTATGCCTCAGATTTCACCTGCTATTAAAACTCAATGCAACCATTAGACAGGTTGTTACATACTGTACCTTTTGCTGAGGATTTGGGGAGTTGAGGTGGGCTGTTGCTGATAATCAACATACACAATAAATTTGACCATGCATTTTCAATCTTATTTACAGTGTCTCCTCTGCCCTCAGTCTTTTTTGTCATAATGATCTCTTAATTTATTTTATAACCATTTAGGTCCACCTTCTCACATGCAATCAGTTAGATCTTTCTTCGTGTTTTTCTTTGTTTGTAGCATCAATGACCTCTTGTCTGATAATCATCAATGACAGTTTTGATAGTTACTTCAGAAGCTCTGCTCTTTCCAGTCTTAGTGCTGTCCTTTGTTTGAATTTAAATCTTAAACCTTATCAGTTTTCCTTCAGACATACACCTTCTGTAGCTTTGACTTTGTTCCCTTACCTTGTTTGTAGCTAGTCAGTTCACTTCCAAGGAGAACTGTATGTTCTTCCAACTGGACATTATTTGGAGGACCCATCCCCATATTCCCAAACTTACCTTTAAAACTTAGATGCCCACTTCTTTGTAAAGATTTTACCCTACAGGATGAAATTGTTAGTGCTTTTTATCAAGCCAGTTTCATAGCAGCTTCTGGTACTATTTGTTAGTATTTTTGAAGCTCCACTTAAAATGTTATGGGCCTAAAATCATGTGTACTTCAGTATTACATCAGTCTAACCACTGATAAATTTGAGACACAGGGATTTGGAATGAGTATTTTAGAAGTGTCTGTTCTGTGTGACTGTATCAGCTTTGTAATTTTCTTTAGATTTATTTTGTCATTGAAAAAATCAGTTTAGAATTATGGAAAAAAATACGGTCACTGTTTGTACAGTTTCATACACATCTTAAAATCAGCACAGAAGACATTCCCTGCTTTAGAAAGAAGAGGTTGTTTGCTTTTTTGTTTGTTTTTTTTTAATGTGAATACTGGCCTGGTTGTATTTAGACTGCAATTGTAGATATGTTTCCCACTTGGCAATGAACAGTATAAGATTTGCTCATTTGTTTGTAACTGCATGTATGTAAGGTATGCACACTGTTTGCTAACACCTTTCCTGACAGCAGCGATAAGCTGCCTAGGCTGGCAAGAGAGTTCACCTAGGAGAGGGTGAAAAGATGAAAGGTCATTTTATGAAATGCAAACTGAGAAGCTATAACATAAACAGAACTGCTCTCACAGAAATACTGGTTCCTGCCTACATCTGCGCAACTTTATACTTCTAGGCTGCAGTCCATACTTTACACAAACAATCATTCTGTTTCCATCTGAGCATGAACAGCTAAGAGGGACTTGAGTCCTGGCCTCCTGAAGGTCCATTCTGCCCAGTAATTAGGTCACCTCTGCATCATCTTTTATCTTTGTTAAATGAAAAGTGAGCCCTGGTTTCAGAAGTCTGATAAAAGCTCTGGGATTTTCATTATTGAATATTCCATAGTTTTCTGCTGTGGGACATCCAGTGCAATGTATGTCTCCATTTGACTGGTGTTGGGCTGCATTTAGGAAGTAGTGAATAGCAATTGCTGTAATCTCAAATAGTAAAAAGTAAATATTTTAAGCACAAATTCATGGGATGCTGTAATTTTTAGATTCTGAATGAGAAAAGCAAAATTTCAAATCTTCACTACTGAGGAGCATCAATGCAATTTCAAACATCCATGTGGTAAAAATAATGGTAAAGTGGCAAACCCTAAAAGTTTCTACCGTGTTGGCAGTTGTTATTTTTTCTAAAAAGTAAACACTTGGTTCTGATCTATACAAGAATAACAAGGGAATTAAATCTCTTTGAATTCAACTATCTTAATGTTTCACTTTTTCTTCCTGGACTGTAATGAAAATCCTTTCTCTTGGTGAGTATTTCACTGAAAGATGTGATAGAAGAACCTTGATTGAAAATGGTGAAGATCTCTGAAAATCAGCATTACTGTCCTAAATCTGATTTCTCCCTTTTCTCATCTCTCCAATATTCCTTCCATCCCCTTCTAATCACAAGTCTCAGACTGCACAGCTATCTAATACATAGTCATCCCTTTTTTGTTCCTATTATCTACAGTGTTTTCATGACTTCCAAAAGACCACGATATCTCCAATTACCCTTCATCTCTCACCTCTGTTTTTGTTTCTTTTGTGATTCTGTTAGTCCTTGTGTGACTTGAGTCTTTTCTTTCTCGTGCATTTACTCCTTGTCTGTAATAGGGCAGGATTTTGGACTTCTTACAAGTTCCCAGTACTTCTACGTCTTCCTTCTCCCTTTCTACAATCTCTTCTCCTGGATGGTTTTACCAAACCCATGACTTTAATTTCCGCTCTGCCATTAATGCCATCCTTCATTGCTGATTAGCCCATTTTTTTGTTCAACCACCTTCACGTTTTCTCCCGTGCTGCCCCATGAAAACCTGTAAATCCACTATGGCTATTGCTGTCCCCAAAGTTCTTGTCCATGTGGTGCGTACAGCAAGCTCAGCACTGGCTAAACCATGGGTGGACTGAAACTTGCATTTATAGTAGCTGGGAACACTTTGTCCTTGCCTTTTGCTCTTTCCTGCTGTGTGTTTGCCTGATCTTTTTATGACACACATCTGCAATGTCAAATCTAATGGGACCCTAATTTAGGCATCTGTATGTTACTGTAATTAATTAATAACTCCATCCTTTGTTGATTTTGACAACTACGAAGAGGCTGAAGGGCAATTGTATTACTAACCATCTGTATAAATGCAAAACTGCAAGAGACTGAAGATTGTCCATGGAAGGCAGGTTCTGCAGGTGGGTATGTTAGCACATAGCTCCTGAACTGGTCTGCAGTATTCAGACATTCACGATTCCTTAACAGACATAGCTTCTGTTTTAGGGACAACAAAAATAGTGAGTTTATAATGACAAGAAGTACCAGAAACCTTCAAAAACATTTTTCTGATCATCAGCTAAAGGATATTGAAGCAGGAAAGCCAACTCAGTGTTCAAGGCAGTGAAGTGGGAGAGTTCTTTTTGTACTGAGTAAGAAAGGGGAGAGCATGTCTGAGCCTTCCTCCGTGTACAAGGGGAAGAGTAAGTGGCCTTTGACTTTAGTAACAGGCTCCCTTATTCTCTGGCTATGTGTTCATATTTGTGAACTTTCTGGATTCCTTCTATGGAGTCCCACACATGAGTTTTCTTACTAAAACAAAATAGAAGAATGTAAATTTCTTCTTGTCATCTAAATAAACATTTTTTTTCAGTTAGATTACCCAATTTAGATTGGATTAATCCAGTTAATTGATACATGGTAGTATTCACATATTAAATCAAACTGATGTAATACCTGGTAAACCAAAAAGAGTTGGCTAATTTTTCTGGCACAGGTAAAAATGCAAAACTGTTTTAATTAGAGACATTAGAAAATTTTAAACGTCATATAACTAATACAGAATGTGTTGTTGGATTTAAGTGTAAGAGAGGGATTTAGCAGAGCAAATGCAAGTAGCGAAATCTTATTTCTTTTTATTCGTACCTTAACAATGTATTTCCTGTTTGTTATACAACATAAAAAAACCTGTAGCTCATCTTACATTGATTCATGCCATTAATTATCCTTTAACATTTTCTAAGCTCTTCAAATAACTCAATAATAAGTTTATTATTTTTTCTAATTTTTTGTAGCAACCTGGTTCCAGTGGCATGATTGAGTACATCAATAACTTCGTTCTTCTCCTTCAGAGACATATTTAGGTATAGACAGTGGTTGGGATGGTGTACAAAGATCACTGCCTGTTATGCTGACAATGTTACTTCATTGTCTCTTTGTAATTTCCCCTCTGTCTGTTCTGCATCTATTCATGTATTTCACCTGTCTTGTCCTTGCTGGGTAACCTTTGAGGGGCAGAGATTGCCAGTTTGTTCAGTATTTTCATGGTAATAGCACAATAGTTTTCTAGTCTATGACTCAGGCATTCTCTCAATAAAATAACAACAGAGTTGTTTAGAATCTTAGTTACAAAGTCTAAACAAAATTCGGTTGTGTTACGTGAATAACTTTTACCAGAAAGCATGCCAGAAATGAAATTAGAATTTAGAGTTTTAAAATTTCAATATTTATATGTAAGACAAGAAAAATGAAACTTCGTTTCACCATGGCAAGGCAGAAAGTTCTCCTATTTAGCATGTGAGATAAAAGGCCTGTGGAACTGGACTTGCATCTCCAAAATGTATGAGGAAGCTTCTGCAGAGCTTAAAAAATAAATAATAACTTTAAGATGCCTTATTTATATACTTAGGCTTTGATTTCTTTATAGTTAGATTTGAGAGTGCACAAAAGCTTCAAATTCATCTAGCAGCTAAAATAAGAGTGTATAAAAATAAGACAACTTTGTTTCTTTTTCCAAAGGAAAGACTTATCTTAAAATAGAGTAAATAAATCAGTTATAGTGAAAAATAAGCCACATTCTGTCAGAGATGAAGATTACCACATAGATGATGCAATGATCTTTACATCTCCTTGTTTGGTAAGAGTCATTTAATTGTGTTTGCCTTGCCTTGAGTTAGTTAAAGGGACCATTCCTTTGCCACATTTATCAATCCTTTTATTCTTTCACTTCCATAAATGCATATGGCAACTCACTACAAGAGGCAACTGAGTGAGCTTACAGTGATGAATTTTTCTTGTTAGGAGAAATTACATTCACTAACTTGAGCTACTTCAGCATGAAATTGAAAAAGAATCATTTTGTCTTAATTTACATTCTTGATTCAGTGAGAAAAATGTAGATTAGGCCAAGAAAACTATGTAGACATTGCTTTAAAATCCAAAGGTATACCGAGCTGCTAACATTAGAAGTTCGTCAAATAAAACATCTCCTGTATTTATGATACTAGATTGTATTAATTCCTGTGATTCACTTTAAAATATATACATTTTGGTCTTTCAGATCCGTTTACTGTTTCAGTTACATCTTTATCAGCAGTGGTATGCATTTTTCATTTCCCACCTAAGCTGTCCACATCGTTCCTTAATCAAAATCACTGGGATAGTGCTGCGGTTCACTAGCCTTAGGAGCTGCTATTTGCCTTGAATAAATTACGTGAAAACATGTTGATTGATAGATGTTGCATGTCAGAAAAGAAGATAACTGTATCTTCTTCAGCTTACTAAAAGGTCATGCACACAGCATAATAGGAACAGCCACAGACAACTTTGAGATAAAGTGTATCATGAAAAGGTGTGCAATCTCATAACCAGTGAAACATGGAGTACAAGCTATTGTCTTCTGAAACACAAGTGATTTATCCACTTAAATTCGAATTAAGATGAAAAACAATTTACCTTTATGTGTATTTGAATTCTATTTTCAAATGCTTAAAAAAAAAATATTATTCTTCTTTCAGTTCTTTGGCAATGGGGTGTTGTTTTTGAAACAAATGCACTGCACTTTCATAGCAGAATTTTCACCTGCCTGTTGCAAAGAAAATAAATCTTCTAAGATATTACATAATGCTGAATTAATATGTTTATCCACACTGAAATATCTATGAGTATGTCGTGATAAAAGGGGAATTGTAGATTGCTCTGTAGTTTAGGAAAAGAGTTGTTTATCTAGATTTAACGATTATTTTTTTCCCTTGAGGTTGTATGAAGCACTCTGTTTTCCTTTGATTTTCGTGTCAGTTGTACGCTAGTTGAAGCTTTTTGCTGGTTTTGTAGAGCCCCAAAGTTTCTGTCTAATATTGAGTCCCTAAGTTATCCATTAAAAGAAATAATTAAATTTAATATTTTAGTATTTGTTTATAGTGAAAGTGGTAAAGTTGTCTGTAAAAAAAAACACCTTCTTGTTGTGCTGTCTTTGACATTCACATTTGTGCAGCACTGTACTGATATGTTGGACTGATACGGAATATTCAGTTTATTAGAATAAGCTCAAGTATTCAGTAGGTCTGGAAATTCGTAATTTTGTTTGAGATTTCTACTGTGTGAATGTGTTAAAAACTTGACTATGCTTGCTTTGCGGCCTGGCATTTAAAGACTTCTTAAGGTATTTCTCTTATATCTTGTTAACATACATAATTATTTGCATGCATGCATATATAGAAATTCACCTTATTTCAAGCAGCTAGTACAAAAAGGAAAAACAAAAGCCAGGCAGTGTTGAAAAAAATGTGGCTTTTAAAATGGACCAGCGTGTTTAAGGTAGAACAAACCTGGCCACGTTCTTATCTACCCCAAACAACTTTGTTCTCCACAAGGCTGCCAAACTGTCAAACTGTCCAGCTTCAGCATGTAACAAAGATTCTGTTGTATTGCAAAGATACTCATAACAATTTTTATAGAAGGCTCTGAGTGTATACGTTCACAGTTGTAGCGATAACACAGCACTCTGCACTGTTTGGCTTGTTTATATTGGCAGGGATCCCCGAAGTGGAAGCAAAAGAGTCCTGCAGAAATCTGGTATTTGAGCTGAAATTTACACACTTTAAGTGATGAACTAAACAGGCTGGTGTTTTCTTTTTCTTACTCAAAAAGTGCAAGGTTACACAATACAGACGGTTTTCATCTTTTCCCATAAATGCACAGATTCCTGGGATATAAATGACTGAATTCATCACCAATTCATCAGGGACGCTGAGCTATGCAGTTCTGTTTACAGTGGCAGAAAGTTAATATAAATTTTCATCAGAAGGGGAAGTTTACACATATGATTCTATTTGTCCTTCATTATTAGCACCTGAGTCTAGGCTGGAACGCATAATTGTCTACAGGCACAGGCCAAATAGATGCAAGGGAAAGGCAAATAAGCACACCAAAAATAATTTTATGGTTGTCTGTTACAATTCTCTCACTGGGATTCTTAATCTAGAAAATCAATAAACAACAGGAGTGAAACTCTTTTCCTCTGTTCAGGCATGGCACAGGCAGAAGTAACAGACAGAAAGCCATTGTACCCTTGTATTTTTTGTATTTCACAGAAAATCCAACTGAGGTAATTTCTGTATGAAACAAAATTGTTGTTTGTTTTTTTATTTAATACAGTTTATAATTACTGCATGCTATATTTAAATATTGCAATATAAAAATACATCAACCCTGCTAGCATTATTTAAAGTTGCTGTTCCAAAGTGTCTTCTTTTTTTGTTTCTTAAATAAGGCTTGACGTCTGTTTTTTGAAAACATGGTTTTTTACATGTTTGCATTCATTAAATAAAGTAAAAAGACATGCAGAGAACCTAGTACTAAAGGAGTAATTGTAAAATGTAAGGAAGAGGTAACTGGTTTTTTTTTTTATTTTCTATAACAAATTTTCTCTGGTTATTGGTATATTGTTTCTTTTTTTTAATTGAAATCACATTGTTGATTTGAAGAAAGTATCGTGACCACTCTGCATTTTTTTTCTGAATGGTTCTGAGCTATAAACCCAAGTTGAGAGGTGATGTTGGTGCTGTGGGACTCCTGTACACTGAGCATCTTCTACCCTGATCCATCGGTACTTTGAATTTTTTTACTCCATGGAGAATAAATTCAAAATTTGGCCATACCCAATTAATATTTTTATCCTTTGTATGTAGATGTAAATGTCCAAATAAAACTCATTATAATCATGGCAATAAAAGTTTTTAGACTATAACTCAACAGTACAATGAGCATGAACTGGCACTCCTGTGGAAGTTTAATTTAGTATTGGTGGCAGTAGCAGAGAAGGTGCATGCACCAGCACTGGGACCATCACTCTTAATCTGTGGAAGACTAGAAAGATGGTCCTTCCCTGAATCTTGAGCCTGGAGCTTGTGCCTGCTGCATTAGCAAGCCCTGAGAGCATCAGGAGACACCTCAGTGGCCTGCCTGGGTTTCTGGGAATCTTGTAGCAAAGCCTCAGCAGAAAGGCCATTAAACCTAAAGGTGATGACGGGGATAGGGAAGGCAAGGGTCTGAGGGGTCATGAAGTACAGGTATATGGAAAGTAAGCTGAAAAACAAATAAGGGCAGCCTGATTATTATAGGAGTGGTATATACAGTTCTCCATTTAAAATGTGTTGAAGTTTTTGCACATTGTAGCTAGGATTTAAATATATCATATTTTTCCCTGCCTTAACTGCATGAACATAGAATTAATTGTTTGAGAATTTAAAATGTAAATTGTCTCATGATTTCTAATTTAAAAATTAATTTCAAATTAATTCTTTTGATAATCCTGTCAAGCATTTTAGTCCTGCATGATTTTCCAGTAGTAGCAGCCTGTTTTCTGCCACTTTTTTTATTTTTGAAACTTACTGAAACATAGCGTCTGTACTACAGCTGGAGGCATTCAAAAAACATGTGTCTTTTGGCTGTGACTCATTTTTCCTCACAAACCATGAGGTTTTGTTTTGCTAGCATGGCTAGCTCAACATACTATGTCGAGGAAATTTCCACATCTAAAGGCTATCTTGCAGAATGGATGATGTTTCATTATTCTCGGTGGAACTGAAGTCATAATTTAGGTAATATTTTCTTCCTAGTATGCTAGCCATGTTGGGAGACAGGAGCTCTCCTGTTAAGGCTCAGATCACAGGCTGTTTTTAAAGATGACAGCTGGCTCCCTTTGCGTGGTGTAGGGGCTATTTTCAGAGCACCTTTGCCTGGTTTAGATGATGTTCTCTGTAATACAAGAAAAATGAACTGTATGCATTTTGTTGATTAGAAGAATTTGAAAGAAGAAACAAAAGGCAAGGAGCATAGGAGGGAGAAAAACTTCAGGTTTTTGCATGTACATAAGTAAACAGAGTAAAAGGTTAGAGAAGGAACCATGATGGGAGGGTTGAGGAGGAAGCCATGGAGTTTCAAGGATATACGTTTGAGAGCAAAAAGAACTGCACAATCAAGAAAAAAAAACCAGTAAAAACTCATCTTGTGTTGCAAAAAGATCTGAGTGACCAATATCCTTTTTTTTGCTGCTTCAGAGCAATTCTAATTACATGACTTCTGTTTGATGCTGTGGCTGTTGGATGACATTACTGCAGATAATGAAAGATGTTAGGCTATCCTCTTTTGTTCCATCCATTAGCACACTTATAATCCTGCTTAAGTCAAACCACAACTTTCTTTTTTTCTTTTTACACCTCTTACTTAAGGATAATTTAAAAAAAAATATTATCCTACGTTACTACTTTGCATTCTTAAATTAAATTCATGTAATTTTTATTTGGGTAGGCACATGGAACAGTTTATAAACCAGTGGGTCAGCAGTCAGTCCCCTGTGCTGCTTGGGAAAAAAAGCAGACTAAAAAGAAAAAACACATTATATATGTTGATAATAACATTCAGAAGTATGAATCTAAGGGAAAAAAATATGGAATACTCAAAATCTATACCAGAACTTGTGAGCATCTTTGAAGCATGCATATTGTATATCAACCTATACTAACCCCATTTTGCTGGTAATGCACAGACTCATTTACCTATCCTGGTAGTAATCCTCTCACGTGCTAAAGCATCCTAGAATGTGAATTAGCATGTATCTGCATACAACAGAGTGGCTAGCACACTCCAGCTTTGCTGCTGTGTGGATTCTTGCTACTGAAACCTTCTCTTAACACCTTATCTGTTATTTTTGGGCTGCTTTTCATATCTTTTAAAGAAAGACAAAAAATCGGTCTGCATACCATTTACGTGAATAGATAATGTAAAATATTCTTTAACCTATTGTTGTTATATTTTTGAATCACAGTGGATGCATGAGAAACTTTACGCTGCAAAACTTATACTTTAATTCAGTAACCCTCATGAACATGTTTTCCAAACTATGGCAAGTTCTGTCTGTGCAATGTAGTTATTGAATGTCTACCACTATGTGCTGTAATTTCTGATTGGAGTTTTTTTCTCCTTTTAAATGGTTTCCCTAATAATAAAAGTTTGTTAGCAAGGTCTGATAGTTCCTAATTGTTTCTGTATAATGTGATGAGAAAATACCTTACTTTGTTTCTTCCTTTTTATTAAGTGTGGTGAGTGTCCTAAGGGCTCTTCTTATCCTTCCTGATCTTACAGGCCCTGCTACCTGAGGCTTAATAGAGAAACATCAGTTTGAAGGAGAAGAGGGTTTTTTTTGGCAATATAAGAGAATGGCCCAAAATATCAAATATTTTTTACACATAGAGCAATGATCAGACAAGTGTTGTAAGAACAAACTGTAACTTCCAGCAATCCCTGTGGTGTGAATGAGATGTGAAAGATTCCTCAAGGCAGAAAGTGCCTTTTTTTCACTTCTCCTTTCCCAGGGATGACCACTAATTGCTGCATCTCCTCCTCCTACTAGTTAGAAATACTTGCAGAATGATAATAAAATCCAGTTTTGTCCATAACTTTGTTGTTCTCAATCAATCCCTCCCCTGCTTCCTGTGCTGGGCTACAAAATTTCCCCAGATCCTCAAACAGTACCTTCTTCATGTTTTTTAAAATGTGCAGGGTGCATCAAGGATACAATTTCAGTCTCTAACTCGTGGTGCTGTGCCAGAATATAGTGTCTCTTTGTCAGTGCAGTGGGTGACTTCCCAGCTGGAAGCCACAGCCTTTGGTGCACTGCAAGTGCACAACCAGGGTTAAGTGCCTGGAGCTAGCTAAGCCCTTCAGAAATATTTCTTAAAGCCAAAACCCAGTTTTATAAGATGAAAACTGCTCTGAGAGGCCAAGTGTTAAATCTAAATGTCCAGCAAGTCCAGGAATATCCTCAGTTCCTCCTCAGAGAATGGTAACCTGACTTACTGAAGATACAGGCAATCCTTTCAGCAGATCTGAATTATTGTAATTTATCAACACTGTTATCCAGTACTGGTACATGCAAAAAGAGTATAAAGGAGCAACTTTTAACTCTGTATTTTAAATTCATTTATTAATTTTGATTCTCAAAATCCAGTGAGAAATCTGTGGATTCCAAATGGCTCAAAAAAGCCCAACAGAAAACCATTGGTAGAACTTGATAAATATGATACAGAAGAGTCAGATAAAATGTGCAAAATCAAAGTCTTCTTTCAGTTCTAAATTCAAGGGTGGTTTTTTTTAAAAGGTGTGGAAAGCAGAACTATCCACTAATACTTGTTGTTTCTTAAATAGTAAGAGACAAATGATAGAATTTGGCTAAATATGCGATAATTATGAGTTATATTATTTCATTTTTACTACTTTATAGTTCAGCATTTAGCTTATTGTTTTAGCAGTCTGGACTTGAAAGGTAATTTGTTAGGAATTTTAAGCATTTTATGCGTGCTAAGCAGTCTTCTTAAAAATGGGAGTATTATTTTAAACAAAAACTTCGTTTCAAGACTCAGATGACTTACTTATGAGCCAACTGGCAGAAGTGGGCATAGCACTATTCAGGGCTATTAATATTTATCATCAATCTGCTAGTAAGTTATTAAAATCCAATCATCCTGTAACTCTAATTTTTCCTTCTTGGCTTTTGCTGTGGTTTTGACAGATTTTAAGAAAGTAAGAATACTTCGGAAAGAAAACCATAGGAGGAAGAGTGTTCAATGTGATTTTGTTCATTGCAGTTTGAGACAGAGGCAGCCATGGTCACTGTCTTGAAATCTGACCAAAATGTGTATTATTTCATTTTTCCACAGAACATTTCTTGATATCTTTGATGAGACTTTAAATAATTTTATATGCTTTAGCTTCTTTGGTTCCATTGGGAAAAACAGGAAAGAGAACATCTACCAGAAAATTTAAGAATTCATGAAGATTGCTTTTCAGAATTTTTTGAATACAAATAGTCTTTTCATTTCACTTTGCTTTCTTCTAACAGTTACTTAAGTTCTCTATATGACAGACCAGAATAAAATAATTTTCCAGAATTTTCATAATGTTGGCTGACTAACTCTATGATCCCAACTTCCTGTCTGTTTATTGAATTTGATGATGTCTCCACCTCCCATAACCATGAGATCCATGTTACTACGCTCCAGTTAATATTTCTTTATTTCTTACAGTAATATTTTTTTCTTTTCTTGTTTCTTTTCCCTTTTTCTTTATTATGGAGTAAGAGTTCTTATCTGAAAAAATGAAGCCCCAGCTTACTTCTGAGTTTGGCATATTCTTTGGAAAATTGATCTAGTTGTGATTTTTTTTTCCAACACAGTGTAGGTTCAAGTTCTGTCTATTCATCTACTTTATTTCAGATAACTACTTTGATATTGACGTCTTGCCTGATCTTGCCATTGATGCTGTTCAGCTGTTGGCACTGTTGTGGCATTTCTGTTTGTAGGTGTGATGGAGGCTTAGTGTCCTCAAGTAATGCAGTTTGTATTGATCTTCATTGTTTGCTTATTGACTCAGTACCCACAAATAGAAAGATTTCTGTATTCATCTCTCCTCTGTTTCTCACCTGAACTGAATAGAAGTTAAAGGTCTTCCTCTCTGTCCTGCATATTTAGTCTAGGTGTGTCTCCACACATTCCAGGTTTGTCACTTTCATTTTTTTTTCCCACATTGCCAAAGATCTATAGAATGTGTTAGAGCACCCCCTGCCTACTGATACTTCTCTGACCACTGTGTGTTTCAAGGTCTCCTGGCAGAATAAATTGAAATGTGAGCTTTTGTGTTGAATGAACAGATTACAAGTGCTGGTGCTGTTAGCTCTCACCTGCCATCTGAGACAAATTTCATCTTGGTGAGTACTTCTCCTTTACTGTATTAAGTGGTGAAGTAAAAACTGACCACTGTGATCACTGTTTTGAGTTTCAACTGGATACAGTAAGGAAAAGATCCTTGCAGCAATCTTGGCTAGTCGGTAGTAGCAAAACACCCCTGCTGTGAGTAAAAAAAGGGGCATGCTGACACACTTGTCTTCCTTTCAGTTTACTGCTCTAATCTCCATCTGCTAATTTCTTAATGTACCAGGCAAAATATGATTGCAGGCAGAAGTTTGCAGAGCACTAGAGATTTTTCAAATGCATTGGGTTGCCACTTTTCTCTAGTTTAACTCTCTTTTTTCCAGAGACCCTTGTTCATTTGTTAGTTCAATTTCTCACTTGCTTTGAAAAATGAATATGTAGGACTAATTCACATATTACTTCCTACTAAGACAATTTGTGTGGTTTAGATGAGCTGTTGAAAGATGAGGTTGTAAAA
This sequence comes from Neopelma chrysocephalum, assembly GCF_003984885.1. Lineage (NCBI taxonomy): Eukaryota > Metazoa > Chordata > Aves > Passeriformes > Pipridae > Neopelma > Neopelma chrysocephalum. Next base: position 7,963,633 of record NW_020897719.1, read on the forward strand.
AAATTGTCTGTGTCTTTTTTGTTTCCTGTGGGCAAAACATTTTTTGCCCGATAAGTATCATCATAGAGTTTCCACTAAAATTTCCACTTACCAGTTATGGGGCTTCCTACAGGAAATAAGAGGAGACATGAAACTCTGTTATTGGGAGTTCAGATTAAGTGATCATAGTCAGTTTTTTTTTTCCTGATCAGTCATTATAAAGCCTAACTAGAAACATTTCAAAACAGTGGACAATACTTATCGATCAGTAACAGTGAATTGAGAGTGTGATCCTTGCAGCATAAAGCAAGCAGTCAGACATAACAGGGAATGTGATTTTCACAAATAAAAAGATGTGTTCTGACTATAAAACTGGAAACCAGAAACTTCTAGCTGTTATATTACCTTGCTGAGCAATAAAGTTTAACATGTAATAATATAAGTAAGTAAACTTGAATTTGGGATGCAATTAAGAGGTTGAAGAGATTTGAAGGTCATGCCTTATTAGAATTGTCACACAGTTTTTTTTAGTGGTGAAAGCACAAGCCACTAACCAGGTTTCTCACAAAGGTTTGTATTTATACAAAATTTTGAAGCTGGAAGTATTACACTACAGCTTTGTTTATTATTCCACCTATTATTGCAGAGTCCTGAGTGGTGTATTGTGCGTCAAAACATATTCTGTTCTTTCAGAATTCTTAGGGAGGCAATACGCTGTAATTCATTATGCCCTGAAGATAAACAGTACCTCTTGACCTTTTCAAGAAAAGTTGCAATATTTTCTTATTCCAGAATGTAATATTGTACTGAGCCGGTATCAATGTGATAAGATAAATGTTTCCTTTTCTAATGTAAACCAGAGTGCACTGCATTTATATAAAAGTCTTGGGGGATACCCAAAGCCTCCAGATAAAAAGGGGCAGCTTGGCTATTGTAGGTCTGCATTTTTGAATTCTCAGTCTCAAAGCACAAAGGGCAAACTGCAGCCAGTCTTGAAGACGATGGCCAGGATTTTCAGAATGAACAGATTTTTGTGTTGCCCAATTTAGGATTCTCCTAAAGAATATTCAAGCAAATTAAAAAAGTATAGAACTTGTTACTATTAGAAAACCAACCAAAAAAACCCCACAAAAACAAACAGAGACTTAAAACGCCTTTCCTCTCAGAACCAGGATCTTTTGAGATGTCCTGGTAGGAGCCTGTGTGTCAGTGCTATACAGTGTCATTAACTGTGCTATACAAGTCATTAACTTGCTTTTTACTATACAAAGTATTTCAGGAAATGAAAGACTAATGAGGAGTATTTTTTATCTCATTTATTTTTCTTCATTCTCCACTGTTGTTCAGAGCACAGTTTCCTTTAATCTCTTGGCTATTCTTTATTTCTCTGTTACATTGCACATGACATGCTTCTGATTGATTAAGTTGGTTGTGTGCAAATGTGACCACCACTGTGGACAGGGCTCTGAACATGGTACTTTCAGTTTCCCTTCTGTTTGCAAGACAGTGCCCAGCTCCAAAAGAAAAAGTGTATTTGGCTTGATAGACTTTTCCCAAGTGTTAATGCAGAGTCCTAGGCTCTTCTTTCCTAGTAATGAAAGACACCAATGGCTTCATTTACCTTTATATGCTAAAGGGTTCTGTATGCAGGTCAGTACTCTGCTTTATATGTGGTATGTAAAAACCCTTTGTTACTCATGTATATTCTACTCACAGAAAAGAGTGGCTTTAGCTGCAGCTACTATTACGTGTAAAATAACATGGTATATTTTAAAATCTGTCCATTGTTATTACTTCTGCTCTTACTGCATTTGGAACTTCATAGATATTCTGAACAGTCACTACTGTAAGCAAGATAATACTGTTGCACTATAAAGCAGCAACATATTTCAAACCCTTCAGGTTGAAAGTAAGACTATTCTAAACATACCAATCTCAGCATATAAATTGGATTCAACAGGAATTAAAATACACGAGAAAAACCAGTAAAGAACAGGAGTAAGAAGAAATGAAGTATCATTAAATCAGTCTGTTTTCTATATGTATCTTGTTAATGCCATTTTTTGGACTTTTTGTTTATTAATTCTTTAATTCATTTCAACTTAAGCAGGAGTTTTAAAATGTAGAGACAAAACTTAAAAAGATTAAGGTGTGTGTTAGGAAGTTAACTGAAAAGAGCAAGTTTTGGGAGAAGATTTTAAGTTCTTGAGTAAAACAGAAACGTGAGGGAAGATAAGGCTACCATGTAGAGCAGTGTAAGGAAGCCCTTAGAAGGGAAGAAGATGACCATAAGCAGAAAAGGAAAGCTGATACATTAGAAGAAAAAAATGAAGATGAGGTTCTTTAGGGGTCAAATTGACTAGGACTTTGAGAATAAGGAACTTCAATTTGATTTGAAAACAAATTGTGTGTTTACCAAGGAACCAAGCGGAATGTATGAATTAGACATTCTCTATACTGGAAAAGTTGCAAACTAATGAGTTGTAAAGGCAAAGAACTTAGATTTTGTGTTAGCAGATGTGCAATCATGCATCTTATTTAGACACCGTTCTCTCTTTGGTCCCCACATTAAAGACAGTTATACATATCTGCAGTAAAGACAGTCCAAAATTTCTTTCAGCTTAAAGAGAGTTTCTAGAATATATAGTTTTTGTGTATATATATGTATTTAAGTTTATGCAGTCTGTACGCCATAGTAAAGGAAGTAAAGGAGCATCCTAAGGCAGGAATGGTATAAATGACTCAGCAGAGTGTTTACCACTCAGTGTGTAGCTTATCTCCTTGCTCATCATAGGTAAATGATCTGTATCAAATTCGTTCTACAGCTGTCACTACCTGCAAGCATATAAACAGGCAGGTAAGATTTCTAGAAGGCAGATGACCGCATTGCTAAAAGGACTGCTCTAATTGGCATAATCAGTGCAAGAAATGAAGAATGAAAGAGCATGGAAATAGAATTACTTTTCTACCCCTTGAAAGGAGGCAGTAATGGGCTGCATTCATTTATTTGCTCCTGCAGCTGACTGTGCTGAACTTCCTCTGAATATACAAAAAGGGCATTTTAATCTCCAAAACCATCCATCTGGCATCTTCCATTAACGTTACACAAGGAAAAAGAAAAAAGAGGGCGAGTGTGGTTGTTCTCCAGAAACATTTATATCTGACTTGAGGATCCTACAGAAATGTTAGCCCCTGGTAGAAGGTTCCCCATTCAGGGGCACAATCCATTCTTGTGACTCAGAGCAGAATGGAATTTGTCTGTGCCTTGAATTTCACTGTCATCTTGAATTTCTTCTTGACTAGACTGAAGTGATTAAATCTGTTTGAAATCTGTATACCTTTGCATATTGCTTGAAATGAGCTACAGTATGAGTTGACATGAGAGACTGACAGTTGAACACATATAGTAATCAACAAGGGCAGGATTTAATTGCAGCTAATTTGTACTGGTTGAACACCTCTCCTTATAAAAATATTTTATACTCAATTATATTTATAATCTTTTGGACAATCAACATATGGTAAAACTTAACAGTATAGCCATTTAATCTAACACAGATTTGACCTGTCCCTTCTTTCTTTGCTTGTCAGAAGCTTTTATTCTTTTCTGTATGGAAAACAGTTTCAGAAATGCAAACCTGGGTACAGGACAGGATATCTTCCTATCTTTGGTTCTCATAAGTATTGGATTTTGAGGATGCATTAAAGGCCACCATGTGAAATGTTGAATTCCCTCTGTTCCCAAAACCTTATTTTCAGTTGAGAAATTCAGGAATCTGGCTGAAGCTGTGTTACAGTGTGGGTGAATACGTATGGCTTGTGACAGGTTAGATACAACACAATAATTTATGACTGTGTGAATGTACGTTGCTGAATTCCCCTTCTTTGCTCTCAAGTATAAATTTCCTTCTCCTTATCATTCATTTTCAATTTTTATAGAACTATGTTGTTGAAGCTTTAGCTGTAAAGCTGTAATTGCTTTGTCTTCTTATGACACCTAGTAAAAAAAACCCAAATAAAACAAAACCAGAATTGTGCTATGCCAGAAATAATATGAGGTAATACATTTGTAAAATTTTGAAATATATTCTAGAACAAAAATTGCTCCTCAATAAAAGAATTGCAGCAGAGGCTTTTTTTTCCCAAAATTGCAGAAATGGTAAGAAAACTTTGAAAAAAACTTGCAACCTGGAAAGCAAAAGCTCAGGTTGTTACCACTTGCACTTGGCAAAATTTCAGAAATCACTTCTTCCAACAATTATATTGATTGGTAAATGTAAAAATCCCTGCAGGCATTGCTCTTACAGGTTTTTTTTTTTAACTTAAGCTCTGTTGCCAAATGTCTCCTTTGGAATACTATTAATTCACAATGTAAATACATTTAAATGGGGCTCATGATATATCTTGTCTTGCAAGATGGTATAAAAGATTGAGTGAATTCCACGTGTACAGATTTCAAAGGATGGTGCCTATTAGGTCAGGGAAAGGGCTCACTTTGTAGTTATGGTCTACCACTGCTTGTTGTAAAAGAGGCACTATCTATACTACTTAAACTGTGTCAGACTAGTCAAAGAAACACTTGCCTTGAAGATTAAGGAAGTCAGCTTAAGTAAAATTAATTTATTTTCTTGAGTAGCATAATCGTCTCTAGTCACTAGAATGTGTGTTCTCAATGATACTGTTGCTGGCCTGATTATTATACTCTGATTACTATATGCCTTCTAGTCTGGAAGAAATTTTATCTCTCTTCAACATTACTTCCATTGTTTTTATTTTGGTGCTAGTCTCTTTGTACTTGTAAAAAAATTTTAAAAATTGCCTTTAATGTACAGTTCTAGTCCATGTAGCCTTTCTGCTAGAGGCATGAAACTTCTAGCCAGAATTTTAGCAAACTTTGATGCGGAAAAATTTAAAGGAAAATGCCAGGGATAGTTACATTATTTTTAAAGAAATTCCTAGAGCTTTTAATTTTCATAGTATCCTCTTCCTGAAATTTTTGAGTTTCATAGTACCCTTAAAATAAACAAATAAAAGTAGTTTTAACTTCAAAAAAACCCTTAAATGCTTGAAGTTGGACCTTTTTACTCTCATCACTTTTTGGTGGGCAAATGACACATTTTGTAGCCACTGGTGATACACCAAAGCCTTTGCAATGCTCCCTATCATGTTTGTCAGAGTCCAAGCCAACTTTGCTGAATAGCCTCCTTGCTTCTTTGACAGTAGCAGAGGAGGTTCATTCCTAGCATTGAGAGCTGGGGCACTCTTGAAGCTGGTGACTAACATGAGCTCTGGAAGTTACTTTCTCTAGAGATTTTGTCAAATTACATAACTCTGAATTCTCAGTCTTAAGTGCCTAAACATGGAGGTGAAAAATACCATCAACCGTACTGGAATTTACAGAAATGATTATATAGTACTATTTTTGTGGGTTTGATTGATGGTAACTCTGGAAACAAATGCTTTTGGGTTTTTTTTCTCCCTGCTTCTTTGATGAAAGAAATTAAGGCTTTTCATAAAACAGTGACTGTTGTCAGAATTTTGACTTTCAGAAGTAAAGCTCATCTCAGATGCATGAGGTGTCCACATAGAACTGGTACGTAAAACTCATCAGCTTAAAACACACCATGGGAGGTTCAAAATGCAACAGGTCAGAATGAAAGGAATCTTGTTCCCACCCCCCTATTCCTCCTTCTTGCCCCCTGGAGTGTATGCTGACAACAATTTGTTTTTCCAGCCTGTTGAGCTATGAAATCAAGGTCCTTTGACACTCTCACAAGCCATCCCAAAGTCACAACCTGACTGCTTCTGCCAAGAGAGGCTCTGAAACAACACGTGGTTCAACTGTTTTGAGCACGTAGCCGTGATCTTCACCACTAAATTGAAAAAATTAGTGGATGCTAAACTGAGCAACTGACACAGGGTGAGACTCACCTGAGCTAATAAGTATTTTAGTCCCCAAAATTAGCATGTCTTCACCCAGTTCCCTAGTGAAACTGGTTCTTGGAAAAGTCTAACTGCAGAGTTGTGCCTGGGCATTGCTTGGCAGAGTTTGGGGTAGCACAGGTAAAAATGCATGCCCAGAGCTGTACTCACAGCTTGCCAGTGTGAAAATCAGCTTCTCAGGCACTCTCCAGTTTTTCAGTGTAGGTGAGGCCTAAGAGAATTGGTAAAAGTGATATTGTCATGATACCTTTTTTAATAATACACTCCCTATATTTTTCTGTAACTCTACACATTAAAGTGCTTACAATGTTCTTGTCTTAGTGTTATTGAGGAACCTGGGGATTGCTGGAGAAGAGGGCAAGAACCTCTGACATTCATCTAAAATCAAAGATTGTTTCACCTGCTGGCCACAGCTCTTTCTTCAAGTAGCAGCATAAGCCTTGTGCCATAAACTGTGCTCCAGAAAGTATTTCAAAGCCATCCCAAAGTTCTCACATAAAATAGTTTCTCTCCTATTTTTATTCTTCAGTCCACTGTCCTATGGCACAAGAAGAGCCCTGGGAATTGTAGCAGACTAATAGATATTATCCAGAAAGCTTTCTCATAAAAGGCAAGGCCTTTCAACTAAAAATACTATGTACTATGATGTCTGTCATATATTTTTTCCCAAGTCTCAGAACTGAAATTATCTAATTTTGTCCTGCAAAATAAGAAATACATCTCTAATAGATGAAATAAATTTTAAAAAATAATTTAAAATGTACTATATATTGTAACGCTATGATGGTATTGAAATACCTAGTCAGGAATAAATCCATTTTTTTTTGTGCTATTTACAAGCCATTGCATGAAGAAGTGATGATCTAGGAAGAAAACATAGGTGAATGTTCATAGAGAAGATGCACAGCATTCTGCCTAGTCAATTAAATTAAAAGACAATATAGTTATAGTTTGTTGAGGTTTAAAATGTAACAAGAAGAAAAAAAGAAAGTACTGTAGAAAGGAGAATCTGGAAAATAATTCCAGGACATGAAATCTGAACTCTGTGTAATGTGCGAAGAGGAGTGTCTTTAGAAGAGAAGCCTAGCAACTGACCTTAGACCATAGTAAGTTGATGACATGGTAAAGGACTTAAAAAATAAAAGCTGAATTTCAAATTTTGATTTATGTAAAGCAAGTGTAGTTGAAAGAATACAAGGAGTATCTAAACTTCATTTACAGGTTATTTTGATCATGCATGTACGTTGCCAGTGGGGTTTTTTTATGCGTATGCTAGAGTGGTAGTGATTATGTAGTGTATGCTACACAGTTCAGAGAAAATTTTTACAGCCTGATGCCAGAAGAGACTTTAACTGATGTGAAGTATTACGTATGTTTGGCACCAACATAACTGGGTGTGTCTGCTTTTACAAATGTATCTAAAGATGATAATGCCCCTGAGCATATTTATAATTCCTTGATTAACTTGCTAGTTAGGAAGATTACTGTAGTTGCCAAGGTAGTATAATAAGGATAATTTTTTCCTGGGTGAGCTTGATGAAGTGTGATAGAAACATCTACCTTTTAATTCAAACGCCTAACCTGTTGCATTGCTCATGTACACTACTTGGGAATTCCTCGCACAGTCGCTATCGGTTCTCCAGCACCTAAATGCCCTGGGAATTGCAAAATATCTCTCTATTCCTCTTCTACAAAACATTTTTAATAGCTTCAGGTCTTTTCTTTTTCATCCCTGCAAGTTTCTAATCATAAAGAATATACTCCCTACCAGATCTCCTCACAAGGGCTGAAACTAGGATGAGGAGCCCGAGGACATTTGCCTGTCTGTCTTCACTTGCATTTTAGCTTAAAATTAAAGCTCTTTGTCATTTCACTCTTTTTCTAATCTTCACTCTTAAAAGTCCCCAAAGTGGAGAATGCTTTCTCAGTAGCACTGTCTACATGGACTGTTAAGGCTAGCCTTCAAAACATACAATTCATTTGCCAACTACAGCAAGAACCTGAAGATTGGGATTCTTCAGAGACAGAGGTCTGCATGTTGGATCATGCCTTCTAGATCATCACAAAATGCACCAAAAGAGTTAAAAGGTATATAAGCAGCCTGAGAGGAAAGCTGAAATTTTAGTAATTCAAGCAGTCCAGAGTAGATTGGAAGTCTCTTTCAGAGAGATGCAGAGCTAACCAGTGCTAATTTTGATGGGTTTTACACAGAATATAAACATTTCCTTCAAGAAAAGAAAAGGTATTTAGTTTTATGTGTGTGAATGCATGTGTTGCTTCACACATGTATACATATGTGATCATGCTACAGAGGTTCTGCCGGAGTCCCACAGTCCACACTTAGTAGCAGAATTTAGTGCTTCAGAGTTATTTCAAGGAGTTTAGATCAGACCTTTGCAATCAGCACACTCAGAACTATTGCCAAATGCCACCATCAATAAATTTTGTGTCTAGAAATAGGCTGTTTATTTGCATAATTTACATCTTGATCTCATATCACAGTTTTTTCTGGTTTGTTTTTTTTTAAACTCCAGACAAACTCAACTTCTGTCTCCAAAAGGTGGTTTAGCAAAAACCTTGAAAGATTGCAAATAAAATGGCTATTTTTATATTGCCCTCTTGCATTCGTGTTTATCGTTTCTTCCCCTAATCATTCTTTCATTGATTATATACCTGGAGTTCTTTATCTTGGCTAAAGTTTTAGAAAGCATCACAATAATATCCATAAGGAAAAATAAAAATGTACTCAGTAGGCTTTCAGTTCAGCAGATTTAGCTTTAGCAATAAAGACTGATTTTTAAAGTTGAGCGGAGAGGCTCAACTCTCAACAAGGCTGAGATTACATAGTGACTTTTGATCAAATTATTTCATTAAAAACATGACTGAAATCAAGTTGTAAAATATACATTTTGTAAGTTTTGTTGTTATATCTTTAGATTTAATCTCACAATAAATTATAATAATGAGTCAATTTGGTAATGCTTTCTTTATTTGTGGAGATGTTTAACTTAAGCTGATCAAGTGTGCTTTAGACCTTCTTTCTTCCCTTATTTTTCTCTCATCTTCTTAGCTCCCCCATTTCAGCCAGGTCTCTATTGCTTCTAGTAAGAATTGTAATAATAAGAAAATCTTTTTTTCTGCTACTGTTGTGCCCACATTTGGTGCTGAGGATTCAAGAAGCCTGCCCAGATGGCTCTGACTGCAATTAGGGCACAGAGCACTTATTTCTAAGCCATCTTCTGTTCTGTATACACTATTTCTTGGTTCAGTCCAAAATTTCAAGGATAGTCTCATAAACACAAAAGTGGTCATGTAAGGTCGGAAAATTCAAAAGAGCAACTCTGTATGTGCAGTGCTTGCTGGTCCTCTGCTGTTAGCTCACCATGGAAACAAACCATGCTGAAGCTTCATGATATTCAGTTTATGAGAACATGGTGTTATTTGAAATGTAGCAAGGTGTTAGACATCACAGTAATCCGAACTTGGCATGCTTTCACAGGAACCACACAATCAAATAAAGTAAGTCTGGAATATGCTTCTAAAGGTCTTCTGTGTCCCAGAGCAGAACCACTGCTCTTAACTGTTCCATGAGATGCCTATTGAACAGGTTCAGTTACAAAGATTTTGCAGTTTGGACACAATTTATTGTACTCCTCCATTACCCTTTCCATTGGAAAGTTTCTTTTTCAGCTTTTATACTTTCTCCCCATATGGCAAAAGACTGATATGACCATCTTGATAATATTCCTTTCTCACTTTTTTATCTGGATATGGGGTTGTAAGGGCAGTGGTAAATCAAATTTTTGTCATTCAAATATTTGGAGACCTTTCAATCAGTGACTCATCAACAGATATGTAATTTCTCACATTTGGATTGGCTGAGAGAGTTTGATTAGTATAATTACTGTAATTTTATTTGTAATTATTTTGGTTCCATGTAGATCCACACTCTTGATGGATAGCTTTGGTTTCTAGCTTGCAGGGCGGGTATCCAGATGAGGAATCTGTGCTTCTGATACTTTGTGTAAGCACTGCTTTACCAGTGAGTGCTGAATGGTATTAACTGAATATAAAATGTAAAGGTAGATGTATTTATTTATGCCTTCTAAGTGGTTAAGGCTATTTTAGTGTAAATGTTGTTTTGGCATTTGTATTTCCCCTCTTATTTTACCTCTCTGTATTACTTAACAGAACTAATCAGTCTTCACATCTGTCTTCTCAAAGTTGAGGTTCTATTCTGGGAAAATTGCTGTTGACTAGAACAAAATGTCTGAGTGAATGTTTCCTTCTGGTTTGTATCTGCCTCACTTTTTGATTTAGTTTATATATTGATGATGATTTTTGTTAATAATTTGATTAATAATCTCTGTGATGAATTCATTGTCTTTAATTTTAAAATTTCCTTTCAGAATTCTGTCAGTTAAAACAGTTGCCTTCTGACAGCCACCTAACAGGTACAATGATTCTCTTGATACTGTGTTTCTTTCCCCTCCAATTTGCTCTCACTTTTGATCTTAGTACAAATGGAACTACTCTTACTTCCATTTGCATCAGTTCCTTTCCTATTTATAAATTATCAAGTCATCTGTTATTCCACTTAAGCCAACACAACTTTTTTTCAGGCTACTTTAATTAAAAGTAGGCTTCACATCCAATAAGGGAATGTCTACAATGGACAGGGTTGAAAAAAGGTCTTTTTTTAACCAAATCCTTTCAAATAAAAAATATATACACTTCCTACTGTATGTGCATAATATTATATAAACATAAAATAATTTTAAGTATTTTTTTATTTCTGGAAACACACATGGGATAGCTGTGTTGGTAGTTCTTTTTCCCTGCGCACTTAAATAGCTTTTAAATATCTGTTAGCAATTTTCTTTAGAAATAGATCATACTAGTTTTCATGTGGAAAACTGGTACATGCCACATTCTGTTCATGTAGAACTAAGAGAGTGGCTCTTCTGTTTAGCTATTACATGTCCCAGCTTTTTAAAAATCACACCACATGGAAGAATATAGCAGTGTCAGGACATTTGTGAGCTTGTGTTGCTGGTATTTTATGTTTGCACTGGTTTTGTTTCATTGAATAAATTCAATTAGCTGCTACATAATGTAAGTAGTAGGAATGGAGTAGATTGCCTACTCATGTGTTTACCAAAGGAAAGTTAATTTCAGGCGTATGGGATGAAAGGAAAGAGATTGTCATGTTGGAGCACAACTCTGGTGTTGTGGGCCCCCATCTCTCCTAACCCTTGACATTTGCATTTTTCAGCTGGTCCGAGCTTTGGAGAAAGCATTTGGGTTTGCTGTCATGGACCATGTTATGCATGGTCTGACATGTAGCCCTAATGACCAATACAGACTGATGTCTGAAGAGTTCTGCTAATGCTGTCAGAAATTGAAGCAAATCACTGTTATGGGTGTTTGGTTTCTAGTTCTTGGTCAGCTAAATAATGGGCACAGAAAATGAAAGAGTTGTTTTTGAAACAGTGTTTAGAATCCATTAAACTAGGTTATGGAGAGGGAAGCTAAATTTGCTTTATAAAATGAAATATGTAAACTACTAAGTTATTAGTGCCCTGTATTTATTTAGCATCCTTCACATGGGGAAAAAGTAACACACTGAACCAAAAAAAAAATTGCCAAAACAATTAGAGTGAAAAAAAATCTGGTAATTAACTATTATTTTTCACAAAACTAGTCTAATTACAAATCAGTCATGGTAAAATGAAAGGTCAATAACTACAGATGCATAATTTCTCTCTGATAGATTGCTGTTTGAAAATAGGTTTATGACAATTATGTGATTAATTTCCTTTTATTAAACAGCATTATGAGACTTCATGTTGCATTCATCAGTTTATTACTGTTACTTTTTCTCTTCAGTTGCAAATTAATCCTGGATAATATCAGGGCAGAACAGAAGCTCAGGTAGACTGAGGATCACTTCTTCTAGTGTTGTTTGTGTTGCAGAGAAGACTGCAAATCTGAATCAAAATCAGAGCCTCAGTGTGCTGAAACTGGCAGTATCAGCCTAAGAAAACAAAACACACACATACCATCACCCCCACCCCAAACCAACCAACCAACCAACCAAAAAACCAAGGAAACGAGGGCCAGATCCAGAGACATTCTTATGTTTCTGAGATGAAGCACTTGAGGAATGTAAGTTAAACTTGGATCCAGAACAGCTTTCCCCACTTTCCACCTAACCCTCAAAGCGTTCCGCTTTTTTATCTTGAAATTCCCTGGGCACAAAGTTGCTATCCTGGACAAACACAGAATTTTCCCAGCCTTGGAAAAGTTCAGCGTCCTGGGGATTCAGAAGCCAGGCAATCATCAATGTAATAAATGTTTTCAAACATACTCAATGTTCACTTAATCCTGCCCTGTAGAGTTGGGCTCAGTAGTACACTTAGTGGCCACTACCACTTTTTGTCCTCCTATCTAGCAACCTGATGGTAGAAGTACTTGGGATAGTAATGCACTGTCCAAGAATACTGCCTCTTCTTCTTGAGCATAATATAGTTTGAAACATTTTGGTCTCTTCCAAGTTTGTGTTCTACTACTAGGCAAGGCTGCAGGGCACCCTGCATCTTAGCTGCTGAGATTGTGCACGTAGAAAATCGTGGTTGTCGGCAGCTGCTAATCTAGATGCAGAAGACAGACAAATCTTTTTACTTTGAGTATTGGCATACTTTGATGATGGGTTAATTGAGTGAAATCCTTCTTCGTGACCATCTAGTTTTCTTAGAAATTATATTTCTTGAGATGGGTGCCAACAGCCTTAGCTACCTAGTCCTTTGTTTCTACTTCTGTAGGAAAACACTCTAATAATTTTTCAGTCTACCACTCCTAGGAGAAATCAGGCAGGTTATGTGGCTTGGATTTCAGTTACATACAGGATTTCCTTGACTTCATGGCCTTTACAGTTTGGCACATTTGTCCTCAATTTTCTTTGCGTGGCTTAAAAAAAAGAGTGTTGTTCACTGAGGAAAATGGGAGTTTGCCTTCCCTGTTGAGTCACCTGGAGAGATTGCTGCTGGAAAAGGGTTGGATCATCTTAAATTCGAGATTCTTTGAATACTGCTAAATACTTTGCTACTCCATTTGGAAAGATTATAAGCTGCCATGCTGACTGACTGTGACATTCATTAGAGAACTTTCTGGACAAATACAGTCAGTGAGACACAAAGGTTTAGCAGTATCATTTAAATGCTGTTAAGGAGTGTTGAATAGTCTTGTCTTTCTGTCACCATCTTTGGAGGATTTCATACAGCTATGGGTAATTCTGGGCTTCTTGTTGGGAGCCAGCCTGAGAAAGGACCCCCAACAGGTTATAAAGGGGCAGAGGTACTCCTGCTTTTATAATAAATGTAGCTGTGTAATCATTTGGTTAACTTGTTATTCAACCAGTGCAGAACAGTCCTTGGCCTTAAATCCAGCTTAGCATCTTGATACGTTTCAGTTGCATAGTGCTACCAGTGAGATGACTCTCCTTTGACATATTCAGCCATTTGGAAACTTATTTTATGTTCAGAAACTTACTTGACGTTCAGCAGGAATGTTAGAGTATGCAGTCATTTGAAAAAATAAAGTAGGGATTTGGAGTTAGAAAAGAATCTGGTTGTCTTCTGGCAAGTTTTTGGTTCTGGTTATCTACAAAGTATACACCTCTTGTCAGGGTAAATAGGGAGTGCCTGTATAAACATTCTTGTTTCGCCTGTTCCACATAATAGTTTCTTGTATCATATTTCTTTTGACCTCACTATCTGAAACCAATTACAGGAGATCCATTTGGACTGCATCTATTTTCATAAGAAACCTAGGCAGCAGTGTTTTTCTCAGAGATGAATATCAACATCAAATATCCTTCTGAGTGCTTTGTTATTTATGTTTCAGAGAGATTTTGTAGCCTTCAGCTCTCAAGAATGTGTCACGCTGTGCTGTTTATACATTGACGATATTAATGGGCGTAGATGTCATTTTTCATTTTAACGTCTCAAATGCAACAGGCTGATAGGTTAAACATTCCTGATTTTAAAGGAAAGATATGAGTGACATCTGTTTCCTAAAAATACGCGTATATTTGCTTTTCAAAAACCAAAGTAATGTTTACCATCTTTTAGTGACAGCTTTCACTTTATTAAAATGATAAAACCTTAAAAATAATTTGAAGTCATACTTATATTAAATAAAAGTGTTTAGAATAAAAAATTAAAGCAAGTTATATCTCATAGTATTATTGCCAACAAACTGCAAAATCTACAGCAATTTATCAACTTTAATAGGGTAAGTTATATGCAATTAATTTTATTTTTGTTCTGCTTATGTTTTAGCTATGCCAAAGCTGCACAGTAGATATTAAGAAGTAGTGTTCCCAGTAAATATTTTACTAGAAGACACAGTGAGTTCTGGAAACAATATGCCCAAATTTCCTGCTTATATAGCTATTACTTAGAGCATTATAATGATTTTCATTTGTGTTATTAAAATAATTTCTAATCCTCAGTTCTTTTTATTGCTTTTGTCTACATTGACTTTTTTTGTATAGTTTTGC
>NW_020897719.1:7983117-8030617 GCF_003984885.1 Neopelma chrysocephalum
GAGGGTGCACTGTTTGTAGTAGGCATTGATGAAAGGATAGAAAACCATGTTTGGAAACAAAAGGCAGCCATACACAGAACCCAGAGGATGATGAGATGAGGAGAGGGAGTCTTGTGCTTTCATGCTCCCAAAGCACTAACCTTGGCCTGATACCTTTAAATGCCATGGGTTGGTATATTGTAGAGATGTGCTGCATCAGTTGTTTCCCAGGAGGAGTCAGCATCTCGTGAGTCACACTTGTGAGGCAGGAAGAAGAAAATTAAGCAAATAATTTTATTTTCAGAATTGTTACATGCTCTCTAAAGCCTAGATTACTGCTCATGTTTCCAAATTATTCTTCTATTATCAGTGTGTACACATTGCCTCTTATTGGCCTTGAACACTACATTTGGTTCATTTTTAAAGGAGAGGGAAAATGGAATTTGCTCCTAGACTTTGGTTTGTGTATCAAATACCATGTAAATTCAGGTATGAGCACAAACTCCATTTTAATTTTGTTCTTTAGTGAAAAGGATGTATAAAGGTTTTGAAAACAAGTCCTTGGAGCACTTCTATTTCTGTCTTTTACTGTTCATTATTCATTATGTAGTGGAAATTCATGTTTTGAGCATGTTTCCTGTTTGACCAAATACTGTAATATGGGTCATAAAGTTGTACAGTATTATTGATTTACTATGCCAAATTTAATGGCAGCTTTAGCCAAAATCTTCTAGCAGTAGGAATTGCTAAATGTGTATAAGGTTTATAAGACAAAAATAGAGATTTATAAGACAAAAATACTTGTACTTGTGTTTGTGCTTAAGAAAACAGACATCTCCCAGTATTTTATAATACTTTAAAATTATTGTGTATCTAATTTCCTCTATTTCAGAGCAATTTACTAATCTGGCAACTGGAGATATGTTAGAACTGATTTATAAATCTAGTAAAAATATAATAGAACTTTTAAAACTAGCTCACACATCTGCTGGCAAATTTGGGTATTAGGTAAGCCTTGCCGTTGCATCTCTCGTGCCCTGTATTTTGATGTAAACCACTCTATTGTTCCACATGCCAAAGAGGGAAAAAAACACAGTACTTATTTTAGTGGCCATCTTCTTCTGGGGGGGAAGGTAGCATATGGTGCTTTTATGTATGTTGTCTCTCTTATTCCATAACGCGTCAAGTATTTTAGTGACTTACAGCACCTACTAGCTAATCAGCAAGTTGAAAGCTGATTGAAGAAACCTTCAAATTTGTGTCCTCAACTTTGCAAAAAAAGGGTGTTGGGTAAGTCGTTATGTTCTACTGTGCTTTACAGAGGGGATGGTTTTAGGGGAACTGCTGAGATTTTGCTAGAATAATTTAAGTGTGTTTTGTATTCTCATGGAAAACCTTTATAAATTTACTGCTAACTATGTGATCTATTTTAAAAGTGGAATGTTGTACTGGAAAATGTTTTTGTTTTAGTTTCTGATGCAAAAGTTACCCTTATCTAGTAGTTATCCTGTATATTCAGGAACAGGAGGTTTATATTTAGGTTGTGAGTTAACAGAATACCTGCAAAAACTACAGTTTTAAATAGACACTTGTCTTGATCTACTATTACTTTGATTTGCATTTGTCTGGGTTTCACACTGCAGATGGCGTAACCATTAGCATGTCTTATGTAAAACAGAAGAAGAAAAACATCCCTTTTGACAAGCTTGAGTACCAATTGTGGTAGTGATTTTACTTTCATATATAGATATCCGAATAAATGTATTTGAAGCATGTTTATATATGCCATTCATTACACTGATGCACCAATTGAATGGATCCAATCAGTACATACATTGATTAATGACATATTGCAAAATAGCTACAGAGGGTTTGTGATGAGAGTTGAGGATAATGTTAACCTTCATATGATGAGATAATAGCATTTACTTCTTTATGGTGCATCCAGCAAAACATTGCAGTAGTAAGGTTAAGATTTTTGAAGTACTGTTTTTTGTTTCAGAATATTTTTCTTTCCTGGAGAATCTGTGATAGTGTTAATCCATGGTGAAGTGAACTGATTGCTTTCAAGGATTTCTCTCCTTATCACCAAATTTCCATATTAGGCATAACTGGTAAAATGTCACTTTGGCTCTTAGAACCTGTAGATCATTCTCCTAGAGCAGAAAGTCACTGTCCTTGTGGTCACTGAGGAACCCGGTGTCATCTAGCTTGAATTTTAAAACTGGAAGCTTTATTTTCATGTTACATTTACAGTCCTGAGTGAAACTTCTGGTACTTCAAGAACCTTGCAGAACACAAACATAACCCAAAGGCAAACGCTGTCAATTTTCTGCCATGGAAGGGTGTTTGTGTGCAGCATTGCAAGTATTTCCCTTCCAGGTAGGCAATCTTGATGCTTAGACTAATCTATCCATGATACACATACTGTTGTCTGCATAGCATAGTGATTTGGACACCTAGTTGTGATTTTACGTTTGCTCTCAGAGCTATGAAAAGCCTAGTTATTTTTATTCCCTGTAATGTCTCTAGAGCAGTAGCTTATTTTCATACAGTCAGACTTCAATTAGAATAAATAGGTAATTATCTTCTGCCCCATGAATTGGTTAGTTTTTTTTTCCTTCAGGCTAGGAGATTTGTTTCAACATTGTACTAATGCATTCTGTAAGAGGATGGCATGTCATGAAATCATGACTCCTGGAATCAAAGGGTTAAGCTCAGTGTGTACCAAGCCTGTTGTATAAATATCATGCTGTATGGAGTGTTGAGTTGTTATGGTAAGCTTTGTTTATTTAGCATGAGCACTTCACTGAAGTGTAATCATTTGGTAAAATTTGGGAAAAGTAAGTATACACTTAAGTTTAATTACTTAATGTTTATTGCATTAGTGCATAGTATCAGAAGGACCTCTTATTTTTAAAGATATTGAAATTGCAAAAATTTAGCATGAAAATTTAGGATGAAAAGATATTCATAGTCTCTTTTAACCTACTCTCCTTGCTTTACTCTCTTCTAATTTGGTCATCTCCCTTTGGATATTGATATGGGTCTGAATTTAAAATTCATTGCACATAATAAATAAGCAAACATATAATTTATATTGTAATTTTTAGTTACTTTTTAAAACATATGTAAGGAGCTGATGAGAGATAAGAAATAGAGAATGTGGAAAAAAAGAAGCAAAACCCACTGCTTTTAAATTATATCCTCTGATTTAACGTACATGAACTTCAACCATGCATGTGTAATGTCAGTGAAAAAATTCCCATTTTAAAAACAGCAAAAGAATTGTTATGGATGTAACTTAGAGAGTTTTCTTTACATTACATTCAACAAAAATAGAAATAAATCTAACTGTTCTAAAATTGTCTTTCCAAAAACTGTGTGTTACATATTTCTGTTTATCTAATGGATGCTGCTAAGCATAAGAAGTAGGAGGATTTTGTACATGGTAGAAAGCACTGATTTAGAAAGATGCAGATGCTTAATATGGAGTGATAGTCTTTCTCCCACTTGAGTATAATTCTGGAGGAAATGTGTGGCCTACATATAAGCAAACATTGAGGCTTGGGGTAAATTAAATTTGGAAGATAGCTGCCTGAAAATCGTAAGTCCCATTTTCCCTCCTAAGTCTCTTAGGAAGAATATGCAGTTATACTCTAAGGTGCAGAAATTTGCATCAGTGATACTCACTTTAAAGACACAGGTAATGCCAAGAGATGGAGAGAAGGCAAGGAGTTATTTTTAGGTAAGGTGTAGGGGGAAGGGAAAGGAGAAATAACCATGTTCAAGCTTACATAGTGTAGAAAACAGGAGTTCCACTAAGGTAGAGGGATAAATATGGTAATAAAGAAAAAAAACTTGGAAGTTTTTTCTTTCATTTACAGTGGAAGTGTCAGTATTACAAACTTACTGGGAAGTCTTATTTATATAAATAGTCTGCTCCCAAGACGTATGTCCTGTCTTTGATAGCCTCTTTTACTCGTGAAAACCCATATTATGCATCACATCCCATTCACTGTAATATCTTTCACTAGTAGATTTACTATGACACATTTTACTCTTGAAAATTTCCAGTATTAAAAAAGTACATCTATTAAGGAAGTGGCACTAGTTAAAACAGTTTCCTTTTTAATTTAAAGTTTATATCAGTCACCTTGAAGTGTTATCTTGTATTGTAATTTTCAGGTATATAAAATATTACAGAAGAAGTTATCACATAGTGATATTATGTAAGTGCTGTTTACAGGTATTGAATATGCAGAATACTAATCAGTATTATTATGTGATCAGGGATTTCAGGAGGCATTTTAATGTTAAACATATGTCTGTGCAGAGTCTGATGTGTCACTGTTACTGTGACTGTCCAGGAGTTGTCACCTACATCACTAACACATCGTTCCTTTCCTCATTTCTCTCTTGTTGATTCTAGTATTTCTAGAGGGCTGAGAGAAAAGGGAGAACACACATTTCTTCACTCAGATTTAGAAAGGCAAACCTTCAGAGAGAATGCCTTGGTCTTTTCACAGCAGCTTTTACATGGCAGACCAGCAGACTCATCTTTCCGTCAAGGTAGAATATGCAGCCTGTCTGACACCAGGAAATAGTGCTGTGCATGGGATAAGTGGTCTGGATTTTATATACTGAACTATAGGAGTCTCCAAGCGCTACTGGGAAGTTTATTTGCCTTGCTTGAGCAACTTGAAAGCTCTGTCCCCGCTAGCCCTCATGGTGCAGCCAGCATGCATGGTTGCGATTGCTCCTCTTTGGGCTGTGTGAGTAGTTCCACTGCGATGCTGGGAAGTGTAGGTTTCCTTGAGTCACTTCTCCAGTCTCTTGCAACAGGTTGGATTAGCCTAATTCTCTTACCAGCTGGCTCATTGCCCAGAAAAGCTTGTGAAGAGCTGAGAGGGAATGTGTGAATGGTTCACCACTCAGTGTGCAGCTCTATTAAAGGGACCCTCCCAGGCAGGGCCCTAATTGTGCCAGTTTAGGATCTCACCACTCACACAAGGGTCTCCTGATACTCTTGAATTTGAAAAACGCATTAGTGTACGTTGATTTAGCATTTACCAAAGCAGGAAAAGCAACTGAACAAAATATTCTGTGAATGCTCTAGATGGGTGTAGATTTTTAAAAATTGTTTCTAGTTAATTTATTATTAAGGAAAGTCTCTTTGTTTTTTTACAACCAGAAGGTTTTTCATTTCATCAGACAATTATAAAAGTCAAGGAAATTTTCTGACAAAACCAAAACTCTGTGACTAAATAATGAAGGTTCTTCAGCCAATAGTAGCATATGCAACTTTGCACATGAAAATTCAGTCTCTCTCCACGGCCATTCAAGGCATTCCTTGAGCAGATTACTTCCCATACTTTTTGGATTAATTTTTGCTTTGTGAATTGACATTTTCTAATTGTTAAACATTTTGTAGTTTGTGTCATAGTTGTCCAGTTGCTTTACCAAGCAGGCTGACTTTACTGGGGGTATGAGGAGCAGGCTAATCAGGAATCTGAATGTATGCCAAGATCAACAGAGGTGTTAATTTTAGTTTGCCCTCACTTGGGCTGTATACATGCAAAATTATATTAAAAACTGTTAAAATAATCCAAATGATCATACAGTTCACAGTAATGCTATAGAAGAAAAGGTTACTACGTGTGCTACTGAAAAAGCAGTCGCGTGGTGCAGTGGAAAAACATAACAGCCCATCTCGTGGTGAAAGGAGGTTGTCCAGCAATTGCCACTTTGATATTCTAAGTCTTTTTATGCCTTCTTATGCTTCTAATATGATTTTCTTCAGACAAACAGATGAAGGTGTTATGAAACAGAATTAATGGTAAAAAATTTACTAAACACTAGTTCAGTGCTTTACTACTTGATTATGTGAAGCTTTGAAAAGCAATTGTATAATAATATATGTACAAAGGGAACTGTACAGTGTGTCAGCAACATCAATATGCTTCAAGGATCTTACCAAGAACCTGAAGTATAAATG
Organism: Neopelma chrysocephalum; assembly: GCF_003984885.1. NCBI lineage: Eukaryota > Metazoa > Chordata > Aves > Passeriformes > Pipridae > Neopelma > Neopelma chrysocephalum. Next base: position 7,989,095 of record NW_020897719.1, read on the forward strand.
AAGAATGAGATTTTCCCCTAAGTGTTCACAGTAAATCCATTTATTCAATAAATATACTCTCAGTCTTATAGGAAAGACAGCCTCCACAGTATCGAGGAGAATGAGTGTAGTAACGCAACGTCAGAAAAAAAATATTAAAATCAACTCTGTGCTTGTAAAAGTGATTTCTAAATTGATGCAGCTGTACTATAGTGCGCAGATAGCTACATGACGGATGCTTGTGAAAAATCAAATTACCAAATTAAAGTAAAATATTTCCTAATAGAATATGTGGTGTGAAGTCATAGGCAAAACAATGTATGTTTCTGTTTTAAGAATAGGGTAGGATACCATGAAAAGCCTCACTTTGAGAGCATAGTACCTGAAAGGAAGTTAATAATGCAAATTTAGATGCAAATGGTGATTGATGTTGGCATATACAAAAAAAAATCTCTTGCTTAGTAAGGATTGAACCTTACTTTCTTCCTCACTCCAGAAGAAAAAATGCCAAACTGCAAGCCTTCTGTAATAACCTCATCTCATGGCTAGGCTTCGCGAACGAAGATTTGGGAAAGGCTCTATCCACATTTGTTACAAGCATGCTGGTGGCTAATGAGGCCGATACGAGACAGACATATCCGATTGCAAAAGCCACAGCAGAAAGACTCCTTAGGTGGTATATTCTGCAGGACACGGTTCTTTCTGCATTATCTTTTCTCCTCGAGAGTGATCCTGCGTGCATTCTCAAAGGAAGCAGCAGCGTTATAGATGGTGTGCCTCCAGACCTCCCGATTGGAGGCCAGAGTAGACCAGTTATGATGATCAATATGGCCGAGGCTGAGATGTTGTTGCTGTTTTCTTAAAAAAGGTAAGGAATCATTGAAGCCATTGACAAAATTCTATGGAACAGAATGCTGATCTCTCAATAAGCATGGTGCACCATATCAACAGATTATTTTAAAGGGATTTTAATGCCTTCTTAAAATTATAAAATTTACAACAAATACCTTAAAGAACATGATAGGTTTTTATTTTTTTCAAAAGTTAATTTTATTGTCTGTATGGCCTGTTTCATGAATAGAAAACACTGAAGACTAGATAGTAACTGGAATATAGTAAAATACAGGTACCATACTAAGTTCACAATATTTAATATATTTAAATTCACTTTCAGTGTATGACCATTTTGGTTATTTTAATCCTCACTTGTTAGATTACAACAAAAGATAGTGATTTCTATGAGCATAATCTAAGTAGCTGTAGCTTTCACATCCTTTTATATAGTCTGAATTTTTTCAGGCTGTTAGATACAAAAATGTATTGACTTCATAATTATCAGTAAAACTTGTAAGAAATACCACTGACTTAATAAAAATGGGCATTTTTGATAGGAAGGCTTTAATTCTAAAACTAATTTGCTTTTCATGGCAAATGAAACAAGAGTCAGAATTTATTTTAAAAAGCCCCACCAACTTTTAAAATATTTTTTCTTTGAAAAATACCTACTTTCATGATGTTTTAGAGTGTTTATAGTGTTGAGGTGATTGTCTCACACTGCCTGAAAATAAAATTAATTAGTCTAACAGCCCACTTATGAGATCATTATTATTGTAACCATTTTAGGGCCTGGCATATAATATAACCCAATAAGTCTCAGAGTCAAGATTAAGAGAGAGGGTTCTTTTCCACATTAAGAAAATCATGGTAATTTAGCATTTTGCAAAGCAGTTTAGTCTAGGAAAATGTTTTGTTCTGGTTTGTGGGTTTTTTTCTGGGTGGAGAATTCTTGCATAGAGTTCTTTGAGTGAGTATTCAATCATTGTAATTGGACTGGGGTGGTACAGTTTGTACTGTAATACTCCAGCTAATACCTCTAGAAACAAATAGTTATGACTTTGTGTATGATTCTTCAGAATATTTGTAGTTGACAAACATAAGTACTATTGTATCAGCCTGAATTTTTGTAACTAAGTGTCCTAAAATACGTCCAGAAATAATACTGTTTAACAGCAGCTGTTAAGACTGATTTCCTAATCCTCTGAGATTTTGGTAACATTGTCAAGATAAATTGAAATATACCAATTCATTATAGAACTTGGACTGTCAATATTTATCAAATTCCATTTGAATTTTTGGATTTTTTTTTTTTTTTTACTGTAAGTATAGTAAGAGAGTAGTTATAGGAAGTACTTTTTGGAAAGGTTTGAATACAGTAATGGCATCATTTTTAAAATAAGTTCCAGTGTAATGAAAACCCACAAAATTATTTGATAATGCTTTTATTATGTGTGGAATCATTCAGCTTTTTTAAATGAAAACTCTAATTAATTTTACTGATAGCAGAATTTGACCCCTTCTTATAGTTAAGGTGGGATCTAAATGTGTCAGAGATGTTGATACATGATTTGCACAGAAATTGGTTCTCAGTTAAACCTCTGTGAATGGCAAAGATTTTAGGATGAACTCATGTACAGAATCGTATTTCAGGGAAGAATCCTTGCTGCTTAAGTCACTTTTTTTTGTCTGTAAAACTGTCAACAGAAATTCTAAAAGAGTTTTGAAAGCCTTCATTTTAACTGGCAGATCATTTTATATTGTCCTTGTTTTTCCGTTGGTGATTACACCAAAACCACGGAGCCTTTAGAACGGTGCCACAAAAATGGTGAATAAGTTGTTCTTCCTCTTTTCATTCTGAGACATTTATTGTTGTGATTTTCATTTCATTACATATCAACATTTTTAGTGTTATTATAAATTATTAATTTTCAGTTTGTTTTGCATAAGAATAATATCCTTTATAGAATCATAGTTAGTGTGCTTCCTGTGATAGAGAAGAAACAATGAGGAACGGTTTTTATCTAGACATTTGGCCTGACCACCAGTCCACAATCAAACACCCACTGTTTTTAAACTTAAAACGCAGTAGATTTCATCCTCAGTTTTGATCTCATTGTTAGGATGAAACTTTTATTTTATTCTTCTTAGCTTTAGGTTAGAGATTTGGGTTTTCTTGTATTATTAACTGTACACAATTTTAATGTGAGTCAGATACCCAGAGAGCGTACAGTGCTTTTGGGCACCACTAACAGAGTGCAAGGAGGCAAAAGAACTGCAGAGGCCCATGGAGACATGCATCATTGACGTACCTATTGAAGTGGGACTGAACAGCAGGCAACTAGTTTATACTCGTACATCTCTGAGTGTATTTCATGCCCAACTGTGTGAGCACAAGGTATGGGTATACATTATTTACACTTTTCAGGGAATACCAAAATCCATTGGCTCAAGTTTCAAATAATACTGAGTAAAGGAGAAGGAGATATGATCCATACAGATCCTAAGGTATCTCTGCTCTTTTTTTATCCCTCAATCTCTTGTAGTTCATCTTTTGTGTTTTATGCCTGCAGAGTTGCCTTTTAGCTACAGCTACAAGTACTGAGGGTTCACAGGATGTAGTTGTTCTCTTGCAGTTCATGGAGTAAGACATGAAATTAAACTGAAAGGATGATGTAGGCTTTCCAGCAATATATATCCAAGCTCTGGAACCCATCTCTATGTTTGTCTGTCACTGTGGTTGTTCTCTCTGGGCACTGAATATTGACCACTGTAAAGGCAGCCCAGTAGGCTAATTATTATTTGATTTCCTTCCGTGTGCCATTCTTCCGTCTTTTCAAGCACTGTTCAGAAGCCAACATATTTTAATTCCTGATGACTTGCTTTTGGCCATCCAAGTGAACTTGACTTCCCTCCAAGAACAGTCTGGTTCCACCAGCAAACTTCACATATTACAAATCATAGTCCATTGGACTTCTCACAACTACTTTTAGTTGTACTTTGAAGACTAAAAACCCTAAAAATATCTAACCTTTCCCAGTCCAACCTCTTAAAGAACAATTTGCTTTGTGATACAGTGCTGACATCAGGATGATGCAGTGTGCATTTTGCTAGCTATGATTACTCTGCATTGTGTTGAAAAGATTGGATTAATTTGATCGCACTCAAGAAAAATAGTTAAGCCCTTAAACAATTTCAAGCTACCCGGCCACTTTCTAACGCCACAGGGTCAATGAGATGCTCAACCTGTGTCATGATATGACAGTGATAAAAAAGGGCTCTTCAAAAAGGGAAAGGTAATACCTCAGTTCCATTGGAAGCAGCTATATGGCTCTTCCATTAGTTTGTAGCTATGTTACTACTTTGACTATACAGGCAGTGAAGCCTAGATCTTTAGATTCTTGATCCTAGATACAGAACTGCTGTGTCTTTCCAGTTGTAAGGGAAATGGATCTTCCAAATTTTATGTCTTCAGTTCCCATTCAAATAACCTGCAGTCAATAAAAAGGAGAAAAAGACTGCCCTCTGTAGAAGTGAAGAGAGCATTTAAAAAACCCACAACACAATTTTTAAAGTAGGTTCTGTTCTTTTGATGTATCAGTCTATCACCTACTATTAAGTTAGTGAAAGCAACCATGAAACACTATTAAAGTTAGGTATAATTGCTAATTTTAATTTTATTTTGGGGTATAGTCCACATACAACCTTATATAAAATGCTGCTATGAAAGTAGACAAAATACAAGTCTGTTATTGACTGTCTCCTGTTCTCAAATAAGCTTAATTTCAATGCTGTAGAAAGTTAAGTAAGTTTGTACTAAAAGAACATGACAAGGAGTAACTTAGTGGCAGAACACAGACCTAGCTTGAGAGAATATTCATTTCAATATGCAGTTGAGGCATTTTTTTGTATTTCAGGTATTTGGTATGTTTCTGGGTATACTGATTTGCTAATTAAAATATCAAATATACATTTAAAAACTAATTGTTCAATGTAAAAGTAAATATTCTATATGTTTGATCTCACTGAGAACAATTTTATCCCCTCTGATTTTCTTCCAGCTCTGACAAAAGCAGCAAAGAAATTGTACTAGGAGGTAGTAGAAATTAAAAAATATTTTGGGTTTCCCTTTTCCTAAGACCAATATCTATGTTTTCACTCTCTGAGAGATCCAAGAGAGGAAACAGTACTTGATATGGTTATGATAAAATGGCTCACCTTAACCATAAGACATATATGAAAGATTAGGGTAAGATCTTACTCCTAGGGGGCAATTTATGATTTACATCTCTTACATTGAGGCTAATTTTAGATAAAAGATTGTGCCAGTTTTTTTGCTGATCAACTCTCCCTAGTGTAGTCATCCATCCCACTCTTCCTTTGATAAGAGTGTTTATCATTGGGAAAAAATATGAAGGGAACTGAAGGCCTCATCAGGAAGAATACTGCTTTTATAACCCTCATGGAAAAGTGTGCATACCAAACTCCACAGAGATTTCTTTCAAAAATTTTCTGAGTTTTAAAATGACAGTACAGCTTTGCATTTGAAACAAACTATGAACAAATTAACGTAGGTATCATGTTGTGTCATTTGATGCACTTGTCAGGGTTTTTAATCTAATATTGAATGATTAATATTAAATTGCAATATGTTGGGCATGTTATCCAGATTCTACATGTTATTATATTGGTAGAATTATTTTAAAATAAATTTGATGAGATTTTTGACTTTTATTTTTTATTTGTTCTTTAGCAGAATCCTGGTTTCTAGTAATGTTTAACATCAGGAGGTGCTTTTCTTCCTATACTGGGTATTTTGGATATACAAACCTGGTTTAATGTGCATGAACTGTTTAACTTTGTTCTTTCTTATTTTCTTTTGTAAATGTATGTGTGATTGTGTTATGTGGTGTCTAGAGGTATAAATATTAGTTGACATGTCTGTCTGGTTGGATAGGACTATAGCAAGCAGTGCAGTTTCTTCTGCTACATCAGCACAGAGAGTTTCTGAGTCATTTGACTCAACTACGGGGATGTTTCTTAGTGTGCCTAAAACCATGCTCAGCAAAGACTGATGCAGTATCTCATCCAGTCAACCTATAAAATAATGTTAAATTATGAAATTTGTTTTATTTCTTTTTAGCCTGGAGAGGCTAAATATTTGCTGGAAGAAAGGAATAGGAAGAAATTTCCCAGTCCAGAATCCTGCTAAGTCACCTACTAGGAAGTACCAGACATCTGTATCAAAGTAAATGATTCCCAGGAGGTATGCAGTGTGGCCTCTGCTTCACATTGTAGAATGTCTCTCTTTTACAAAATCTTTTTTCCTTTTTATTGTGTTACAGGAAATTGATTACTATTAAATTAAATATACACAATTTTAATATCAAAAATTCTGAAAATAATTTGTCTAATTCTTTGCCCATTTTCATTTCTGATGACAGCTTACCATGGTCCTACATCTTGTCCAGACTGGTTGTCATTTTTCTCTGCTGCAGTGCCTGATTTTACTGATAGTTAAGATTCCCACTTGTTTGTGCTGGTAGGCGAGAACTGGAAAAGCAGAGTCAACTCATGTTGACGTGACAGCTTCAGGCAGATACCATGCTCTTTTCTGCCCTGAAAGAATCACATAAAGTACAATGTTATCTCTATTATCACTTTAATATAAAAACTTTTACACTTTTTGATAGCCACCAGAGGAACTGATATCCTATATATTACAAAGCTCCTGTGACTGAGTGATGATTCAGTGTCAGAATGGCTGAGATTGTTCAAACATGGTCCAACAATTTATAACTGGACTTTATTTTGGTGATGTGAATTTTATGTGTAGCAGAGTATTTGATCATGGATCCCAGGTCAAAAGCCTATCCATCCTAAATATTTGTTCTAAAACACAGAAGAGTCTTCTCTCCTTTTAGCTAAACCATCAGTTTAGAGGTTGTAGACAACACCCTCCTTAGCAACACAGGCTCTGTAACAGGTTATTTTTCCTGAGGAGGCTGTGGAAAGAAGAGCATTGGGCTCTGTGTCTGTGCTACTTACTATTCCCTGAAAAAGAATTTAGAATTAGTATTAGTATTTAGCATTTTGCATTTGGTGTTATCCTTCACGATCATCTCTGTATCAGGCATGTGTGATGTATTCAGTTATTTCCCACATGTGCTGCCTTTCCGTCATCTTTCTTTCTGTTTGAATGAGTTTAACATTACAGAATGGGGCCTAATGACAGTCAGAATGTATAGGAAGAGAGTCAATGTATTAAAAAGGCAGTTTAGCCTCTATATTTTATCTCTGATGAATATAAATTGTCCAACCAAGAAGCTTTTTTATATGGGTTCATGTAAATTCAAAATAAGCATGCAAATAGAACAAAACAAAAACTCGATAAGAAGGATTGGTGTGTTTATGTGACTCCGTGGCATATTCAGATTATGTGGTGAGATTTGTTCTGCAGCTGTTTCAAATTAAGAACAGGTGTAGAAGGCAGATTATGCAAATACTCATATTAATGTAATTGTGAAATTGGTGTGTTTATCACTGTGCCTTTAAAGAGTAGACCATACTCTTATTTTACATGTAAATGAACTTTTTTCTTGAGAGCTACTATTGGATAATGAGCTTATAAAGGAGAAATTTCTAGCATATGGTGAAACATTTCTAAAATGTGACATTTTCTTGTGTAGCAATTTATTTTATATATATTGTATAAACATATTATAATCTGCTTTATCTTCTTTAGAAAAATATATATCTATGAGGCAGTTTTAAAATCTAATTCATAGTACTAATGAACTCATATTTCTTTGTTGTTATTTTTTTATTTCATGTAACCCTTTAGTAGGACAACTTTTAATCTCCTTCAGCCATTTACTCTATATTTAAAAACCTTTATAGACTTTATGCCTTGTTCACGTTTAAGACGTATGTATTGGAGAGAAAATGTGTTTAAAAAGGATTTTTTACTTCCTTTTAAAAATCACAAAGCACTATGATTCTAAGTGTTAGTGTATTTTCTTCCTTATATCTTTTGCACATGATATTTATTCATAGTAATTTATATTCTGTTAAAAGAAAATACTATATACTTCTTTTTATATGTGTCTGCATTCATTCATGGCTAGGCTTCGCGAACGAAGCTTTAGGAAGGGCTCTACCCACGTTTTTTGCAGGCGCGTTGGTGGCTAAAAAGGCCAATACGAGAAAGGCAAGTCCGGTTGCAAAAGGCACAGCAGAAAGACTCCTTAGATGGTATATTCTGCAAGGCTCGATTCTTTCTGCATTGTCTTTTCTCCTCAAGAGTGATCCTGCGCGCTTTCTCAAAAGCATCAGCAGCGTTATAAATGGTCTGTCTCCAGGCCTCCCGATTGGAGGCCAGAGTGGACCAGTTATGGTGATCAATATGCCCGAGGCTGAGTTGTTGTTTCAGGGAGTCCTTGTATCTTTTCTTCGGGGCTCCTCTCTTGTGGCAGCCGGTGGCAAGTTCACCATAAAGCAGGATCTTAGGGAGGCGGTGGTCCTTCATCCTGGAGACGTGCCCTGCCCAACGCAGCTGCATTTTCAGTAGCATGGCCTCAATACTTGTGATTGCTGCCTGTTCAAGAACAGATGTGTTGGTTACATAGTCTGACCAGTGGATGTTTAGGATTGTACGGAGGCAGCGTTGATGGAAGCGTTCTAGGAGACGCAGGTGGTGGCGGTAGATGACCCATGATTCTGAACCATATAAGAGAGTAGACAGCACTATGGCTCTGTAAACACTGATCTTTGTGCTTTTCTTCAGGTGTTTATTACGCCATACTCTTTTATGGAGTTTTCCAAAAGCACCATATGCCTTCGCTAACCTGTTGTCTATCTCCCCGTCAATCTTACCATCCGAGGAGATGAGGCTGCCTAGGTAATGTGTCTGCATACACATATACATATATACAGGACAATTTTATATATGCTGCCAATGAGGTAGGTCACATATTTGAAACTGAACTTTATGCACCAGGTGGGATACTTTCAACTGGGAATCTGGGCCAAACAGTTGAGAAAATCCTTGCTTCTCAGGAAGCAGAGGCTGAGGCCACCGGCTGCCAACAGCTGGCTACCAGGCAAACAAGACTAGAACAAGGTGTTTCTGCTTTTCTGCTTCCTATGGCTGTGGCTCAGATGGGCTTTCCTATTTATTTGCAAGAAAAAAAAGAGAACCCTGTTTTGATTTCTGGGTATGTTTCAGGAAGAAAGCAAAAAACTATAGTTATTGAGTTCAGTGCAGTACCCAATTTTGTTTCAATTCACTATCCTCAAAGCTCAACTGGTCTCTTCATGAGAACAACCTAAAAGGTGTAAGCAGGACATTTAAAGAAAACAACTCTTAATTCATTAGAGTTATTTTTCTCTAAAGCACTCTTCAAGAAGGGGAATGACTTTATGCTCAGTAAAGTCATCCTTTAGCAAATTATTTAAAATTGCAGTGATTTACAGGGTGCTTAAGTGGTAACTGTTTGCTTCACAGCCTGTTAGCTACCTATAAAATCTTTCATTCAGTTATTAGCACACTCTTAATGGAATACAAACTTTTTAAGAAAGAAAAGACTGGCAGGAACTTCCATTATGTAAGCTAAAGATGATAAAGCTTTTCTATAGGGTTAGCCTGATTATATAACTTTAAAGTACAACTGTCAACTGGATAAAGTGGCAACCTCTTTTTCTAATCAATTTGAATTATATGCATCATTTCAGTAGGATGTTATTGTGGGGTTAATTATCTTTGCGTTTAGAAAAGTTTTACTTCCACTTGACTAGTTGTCATTGGAGATGTTTGCATGCAGAAATGTTATTCATGCTATGTAATATGGATACCTTCCAATGTCACTTAGAACTCACCATAGTTATGTTTTCTGTGTCAGAAATAAAGAGGCAACTTGGACGTTGTTACACAAAGAAGATTATGTGTATTGGACAACTGTGTGACTATCACCCTTATAAACACTGCTTTAAAACAGTAGGAACGTGGCCCAAGCTATCTTGACTCTATTACATTTCTCACTGTCTTCTGTGGGAAGTCTTTTGAGATTAGGATAAAAGGGCCTGAAAATTGAGCAAAATATAGCACATAAAAAGACAAAAAAGTGTCTTCCAGTAACACTAATCTCTTTTTAACACTTCTTGCACTGTGTAATTGACACTTACTTGAAGTTATTTAAGTTTTAATTTTTTAAAAATTATTGTGGACTAGTAGTTACTTTTACATTATTTTGTTAATTGTATGGCTCTTCTGACCGCAAGCTTCAGAAAATAAATAAGGGATTTTAAGAGATGAGTTTCTAGTAATTTTTTTGCGGTATTAGTGGAATAAGAGATTATTTCTGCTCCAATTCCTTGATTTTCTTCCACAAGATGTTCCAGAGGTGGATGGATTACAGCCATATACATGTCTTTGCACTCTAATTTTGTTTCCTAACTTTCTGTGAGCAAGCCAAATAGCCACTCTCACTTCTGCTATTATGGCACAAGTTAATTTAGTTATTGAAATAGGGCAGTCAGAATACCTGCATATTTGTGTCCCTGTTCCTCTCTGTAAAGACAGCTGTGAACTTGATGTTAAATATATTGATATCAAATAAAAGGATTTCTTTACCTTTAAATAAGTATTATTAAAAAAACCCAATCAGCAACTACTTCAGTAGTCTTTATTATCTTTAGTAAATACACATTTAAGGCAGCATTTTTATTTAAGGCAGCAATTTCCTTGGCCATACAGAAAATCATGTAAGTAAGTAGGACTGGATTTGGGTATGTTTGCATTCATTTATATTGTTGTAGTTGCCTAAGTCAGGACCATTGTTGTTTACATGCACAGCGTGTAGGTTTTCTCATGGAGAGTTCTGGTTTCAGGAGTGGATGATGGTTTGCTTTGTTGAGGTGCACAGATCCTGATAGTTACCTCAACGTCTGTATTATCATTTAATTAGTCTTGCTCACACATGATGAATTAAATCAGTCACTGAGTTGGAATCAGGATAAATCTGATGCCCAATTTAGACTGGCAAGGGCACTTAGGGGTCTTTTGCTCTCCTCTGCAACTGGTAATAGTCCATCCATTCATGTAACCTATAAATACTACTAAGCAGATTCTCTGATACTGCTAAGAATCGCCTAGCAAAAGAGACATTAGTAACTCCTTCGACTACTCTTGCCCTCTTCTTATAGCATATTATAGCTGGGGTCCTTGAGGAAAATCTATCAGTTGTAATAATGTGTTAGGAAATGTGAAATGGACATTTCTTGGACCCTTGTGTAGTATAGCTTTATTGACTTGAATTAGGAAGCTGGATCACACTACAGTATTGATCTAACAATTCTAAAGGGGAATTCAATTTAGGCATATGTAATTACTTAAAATGATAACAAAAGATGTATTGTCAAGTCAGACAACTTTTATACTTTTTATTTATAATTCATTACGACTTATGCAAGTCTGCTGATTATAAGATGTACAACATGCATTCATATCTATAAATACAGATTTTATTTCTTTCTGGAATGACAACACGTCATATCACTTTCCTTATTTTTTATTCTCTTTAGCAAATCAGAAAATAAGATTAATCATTTTGGTCATGTGGGAGGTGCTATTTCCATTCAGTTCAAGACTTTTCCTGTGCCTATATTCAGTAAGGATCTCCAATTTCTGTCTCATTAAAGAATCACTGTCTTGCAATCCTTTTATCATCTTTGCATTGCTACTCTCTTTCAATAAAGGAGAAAAAATACTAAAAAAAAAGGCAATCTATCTCTGCCAAAGCTCAGAACCCTGTCACTCCACACATTAGTCAGCAAAATAGCTTGGATAGCAAAAGACTGTCCATCTTCTTTTCTCTGCTCAACAGTTGGAGCTTTAAAGCAAGAAATTTAAAATTGCTATTGCAAATTAATGTGCTATGCAACTTTGTCTACAATTCACTGGCTAAGCTGAACCATCTATTATATTACCTCATAAAGAATATGTGGGATCTTACAGTACAAAATGGTGCTATTTCAGGAACTTCGAAGTTGTACATAGAATCACAGATTTGTTCTTTAAAATGTACTTTCACTAAAGAAAACATGTTTCCTTACTACTTTTTTTCCCCCATTCTAAATTCTAATCTTAGGGCCACACTTTCGGTTAAGTTGAGCAGTCAGGACTCCATTGGCATCAGTGTAAACTGCAGCTGCTCAACACCTCTACAGATGAAGCTCCAAAGTGTTTGGGAAAGTTCGTGGCTTCAAACTAGGCTAAAAAAAGATATTTTTCTGCATAGACTTAACCAGATTTTGGTCATATTTATCAGGCGATATTTAACTTTTCCTAGATATGCAAATAAGATGGTAGGTTTTTTCTTTTTATTTTTTTCATTTATATTGTATAGTGTGAATTAGGTAACAATTTTTGAGGAGTCTGGTGGATATTTTGCCAAATCAGTTTAAAATTGTGTGGGGTGTTTTAATTTTAACCAAAGTTACAGCTGCAGACCTGTAAAACAGTCGGTTTTGCTTATTATGACTAGTTCTACAACTTGTACTGTTTTAAATTGCCTGCAATTAGCATATTTCAACCTTATTTTTAGGTTTAAATTGCAGTGTGAGAGTGTGCTCTCCTCTTAGCTAATTAGTGTTATCAAGGAACAGTAGGTTACCTCATTAGTACCATGTGCATTTAATTAAAGAAGAGAAAATTGGAGTTAACCTCATAGCTAATATTTTCACAGAGTGATACAATGCCAACACCTTCAATTGGAGTCACACCCCTGTGTATCTAATTATTCACTGATGCCAAATAAGGTTAGCAAGGATACCACTATGCTGTTGACAAAATAATTTAGATGGAAATCTGTTTGCTGGTTTCTGATATGAAATTTCAGTTAGAGCAGATTATTTTATTTAAATATGTTGTGATCACAAGATATTTTTATCATTCCTCCTACCCTCCCTTTTATGTTCACACCTACACTTAGGAAAGGACAAGATTGCATGAGGCACTCAGTCTCAGGCAAGCAGTCTGTGATCCTAATCTGTACCTCACAGATATTGTAGCAATCTAGATATAACCATTTTATTTTGGCTAAATATATTGTTGTATAAACCAGTACAGTTATATTGTACTCATGGAAAGAATAATACACAAATAGGGCCAGAGTACAGGTGCCTGCCCTTTGTAAATGTGCTCAGAATTTCTTATGGCTTGCTTTGCTTTAGAATTTTCTGCTTCATATGCTTCTAGAGGGCGTGACCTAACATGGAGATAAGAGCCCACAGCTCCCTAGGTTTCAGTGAAGTCGAAGGTGCTTATTGTTTATAATCTAGGCACTGTAATTCATGTGTGTATACCCACAGAACAGAATTTTTTGAATGTATAACAAGTGGATTTTTCTTGTGAATTTTGTTGTCCAATGCTGCTAATATGACAAATAATTTTGAGCAAGCCGTCTGTAATATCCAACTCACTTTTCCCATTTGTAAAATGGAAATTCCATTTGTTCATGCATGAAGATGGTTTAAGTGCAAATAATTGTTTTTTGCACAATGCTCAAGTACAAAGCCACCTTGTATATCAGTGCCTGATCAACTTCACATGAAGTGTGTTTAATTATTGTATCTGTGGGATTATAATTGAATCCTTGAAGGAGGGGTTTTTCAATTTATTTACAAAAGTCTTCGTACTAAATCAAGTACTTTCTTGACTCTTCTTTCAGGTTACTTATCTCAGGTGCTTATAGTGGCATATGGATGCTTTAAATAGTCACTTTACAAGCTTTTACTTATAACAAACCATCTTTGACATTTATCACTGCTGTTCAAATGAAAATAATGACTAACCTTTTTAAATTTGGGGATTTTTTCTTATTTTACAGTTAAGTAGAAAAGAGGCTCTTCAAACATTGTGCCTTTCCCTATTAGCTTTCCAAACTGCTGACCCTTCAGGATCTATAGTACGTTGAAAGGAATCCTTTGGATTGAATGGCAGGGTGGAACTCTGAAGTCAGTCAGTTTAACAACTGGATGAAATTTCCATGTGTAAATAAATGAACTCAGTATTCACTTACCTAACTTTTGTTTTATATATTGCTGCTAGAAAAGTATGGAATTATACGATAGAGCGATTTATCATTTTCTCCTGTCTAAATATAAATTATTTTTTTAAATATGATATGCTCTTTAACTGTCAAGGTGCTTTAAGGGAGAGTTCAGATTACAAAAATATTGTAGACATTAAAGAATAACGAGTTTTCAGTCCTCCATATGTGTTTGAAGAAAACTATGTGAAAACATGCAATCAATACAAGGCCTTAACCTGACTTTATACACTTTCTCTGTGTAATCTGATGTGAAATAGAGACTGGTTTCATTTGTATTGGAGAAAAACTGCAGCTCAAATTACAGCCCTTGGTGGTGTCATTGTCATCTCTTTGAAAGATCTCATTCAGCTACATGGTGAATAAGCAATGACTTGGGTTTGGTATTGGTTTAGTACTTCAGAGTCTCAGCATATCTAGTGCATGGATCTTCTTATAAACATCCACACAAATGTGTGAAGCACAGATCAAACTAGGAATGAAATTTTATATATTCATTTCAAAACCTTCATTTCTGTGAAAAACGTCTAAAGCAGAACTTTTGTCTGAACAGCTTGTCAGAGAATCCAAATCATTCATTGTGGGACTTTTGATGGACTGCTGCAAATTTGGTGTTCCCTATCTGTAAAAATATGTGGTGGAGTTAGGACTTCTATGGGTAAATTATTAAGTGATTAAAAAGTACTTTTTAAAGCAAGTTTTCTACATATATATTGCAACTTCATATAAATGCATTGTCTAATATTACTATTAATTAAAAATAGTTACTACATTCTTTAAGTTATTGCCTAGAATTGTGATCTTTCTATCTTTTCAGTGCTTGCTAATGAACACAATAGTAAGGTCATAGTTTTTTCTTTTTTTTTTTAATTCCTGTAGCTTCTTTTATTCAAGTTTTTTTTTGGTCATGTGTTTTTCCCAGGGAATGTATTCTTTATTTTACTGGACTTAGTCACTTTGGCACAGTTTGAACTGACAGAATATAAAGTAAACAACTCGTGTTTTTCTGAGGAAAATGAGCGATAAGCAGGAGGAAATATTTATGAATCGGTCAATGTTCTTCATTGGTGTATTCAAGACATGAGAAAGAAGTATTCCAAGATAAAAGTAACATGAGCTCTGTGTTTATACAAAATATCCTACATTATATGTCAGCTTGGGTGAGGAAACCATATATGATGTAACTGTAAAATTGTCACTTCTTGTTTTTTTCTGTCTCCCTATGTTCCTACAAAGCTGCGAATGTCTCTACCTCCTGAATTTTATTTGATGTATTAAGTTTCTTAAAAGGAATTTTTTTTTAAATCACTCTCCACTTCTACAAAATTTAATTTACAACTACATAAAGGAAATTACCCTAGTTTAGGCAGTCAAGCATTTCAGCAGATTCCTAGAAATGTACAAAGGAAAGAATGATTATCAGTCCTGAATTGTGGATTAAGAGGATCATACTACACAGAGTACTGTCTAAAAGTAGCAAATTAATAGAAAATGTGGATTTTCATGTGAACAATGTCTCTGAGGTTAAAGATAGCATTTAAAATATGGAAGTTTTTATTATTATTTGGTAGAAGGTTTGCCTAGAGATGCTTGTCTTGTATTTTCATTTAATGTTACAAGCAGCTTCATTAGAGTTTTACATGTTTTGTTTTTGTTTTGTACAGTTTTAGTTTTGTTAATTTTTTTGTAAAAGGTGAAATTCCACTAGAAAAAGAGAATTCTCATTGTGGACTGCAGAAAATGTATTAAAAATGTACATAAACTCCTTCAATGTCTATGTTACAAAGCACAAACAAGCTGTAATTCAGGAAGTATCATTTACATATATTTAAAGGGAAATTTTAAAAATCACAGAGTGACGTTTCTGAAGCTCTAGAATACATTCTCATATACAATCCCTTGTGCCTTTTTCCTCCTACAAACCAGCACTGCTTTTTTAGTCTTGTAGAGGGGAGAGTGTCTTGTTTGAAGCCTGCAGCTAAAGTGAGTTGCAATATGACGTGAGGACAGATACTTATCAAAAACTTAATATGTGCGT
The DNA here is from genome assembly GCF_003984885.1 of Neopelma chrysocephalum. Classification (NCBI taxonomy): domain Eukaryota; kingdom Metazoa; phylum Chordata; class Aves; order Passeriformes; family Pipridae; genus Neopelma; species Neopelma chrysocephalum. The sequence goes on from NW_020897719.1 coordinate 8,005,055, forward strand.
TCTCGTCCTGTACACTTAGGTAATACTTTCGCAGAAAGCAAACCATTTAGTGGACAAAATCAGCACAGATTTTTTTGTAATTCTGCCTTTTTAAGTACAGGGAAGACCTAGACCAATATTTCAAATGTTACCTCTGTTAGCTCACAATATATCTTAGGTAAGGAATATCACACTGTGCATAAGTTTCTTTCAGCATTTCATTTTGTGTCAGTACAGAAATTTGAGAATTTACTCTGAACAGCCAGCTCCAGCACAGACTGCAACAACGAAAAATTCAATGGAGTGCTTTTCCAGAGGCATTCTCCCTCCTGCTGCAAATAAAATTGTCACTTGATGGGAAAGTGATTTCTTTTCTCTCAAATGCACTTTATTGTCGGCAATGTAATTTATATCAAGCAAGCAGTGAGTTTTATCCATTTATAGTGTCTGAAGATTATTTCTGTATCCAGTAAGAAAATTTTGTTACTGTTTTGGTCTTGTATACAGCCACATTACTTTGATTATTAGAACCTTGGCTAAAAATGCTGTTGGCTAAATTATAGCTAGGTTTACTAGTTATTTAATAATTTTTTTCTTCTTTTCAGATTGTGATCTGTGGCTGAATATCTGGTGCATTAGTTTGTTTTTTTCCCTTTTTAATTGTTGTGGAAACTAATGAATGAATTAATTGATTAAGGAGGAGCATTTGGTATGTTATTGTTAGGAGATCACTATAGGCTAATCTGAAGAGTACCTGCTGCCTTTTCTCCTATAAATTAAAAAAATTTTTCTTCAACTTACAATATCAACTATAAACAGGAATCCACGGCTACAGTAGTAAGCCTCTAAGGAAAAGTCTTTGATTTTGCAGCATATAATAAGGCACTTAGTTTCAAACTAAAACTACAGAATAACATATATACACATATGCACACACTAACATATTCTATACCCTATATAGCTATATCAAGAGCAGTTTTAGCAGTATATTAGCAGTTCTTAAAGTTTTCAGCTCATGCTAGAGCAGACCTAGCTATTCCCCAGGTGGGGACATCCCTGGAACTAGATAGGCCACCAGTGCAAACACATAACAGGGTTCTCCAAATTTCAGCTACTACAACTGACCTCTTTTCAGCACGTGCAAATGTCACCTTGTCTCATTGCTGCCACTGTTCTGCACAGATTATTTTCCTAATATCTTTCTCTGCTTCTTTCCCCAGTTCTCCTTCAAAGCATCAAATACAGGCAGTTTGTTTTCCGTTTTATAGTCCTTCACCATCTGACTTCATGATACCCATTACTCTTCATAAAGTAGAAAAAAAAAGAGCCATTAATCTCCTACTTTTAGATTTTCAAATAAGCCCTATTGTACCTTCTCCTGTGCTGTCTGTAATGACTGTGAAGTACCTCATTATCCTCCTCTAAGTCAGACATTCAGACTTCTCCAGATTATGTATAGAGAACTTAGACACATACATTGCCTGCTATCATGATAGGAATTTCCTATCAGTCTGGCACTGTCATCTCTTGTCTGGCACAGGACTGTCATGTCTGTGCAATGGACTTGCATAGTGCTCAGTGGCTGTGCAAAGCCTACAGTATGGTCCTCGTCAGCACCATGGGAGCTTTCATGCAATTGCAGTGATTCCCATGTTACTGCTGCTGCTACCGCTTCTGAGTCCTTCAACTCCTGTGTGATTTACCATGTGCGTTGAAGTTCTTCATTCTAACAGGAAAAAACAGAAATTTTTTCTGCATTGCCAATTTAGTTGTAAGTTTTTGATAGTCTGCCCTTTTAAGGGGACAAATCATGCTCTTCTTCTATGGCCTCAAAGTTTACTGAAATTGCAGAGCACACACATCTCTATTGCATCTATTAAGAAGACTCCAGTATTTTCAGTCTACAAGAAATATTTGTAAATGTCTCAAAAATATTTTTTTTTTTTTAAGTTGAGACTAAGAGATATGATTCAAAAGGACATTCAAAAAGCCTTTGACACAGTCCTTCATGAGTCATTATTAAGAAAACTGAATGGTTCTGGTTGAAAGTTAAAAGTTCCATCATAAGAAGATAAGAGTAGGAGTATGTCATCAATTTTCAGCATGGCAAAAGGTTAACGTTTCTGTCTACCTCTGACCTGCACATTAAATAGCATTGTTTAATATATTTATTAAAAAGCTGGAAAATGGACTGAAGAATATCGTATGTTTCAAAATTTAAAGGTGACCAAGAATCTTACTTAGCCTTGCAAAGATTGGAGATGAATTTCAGACTTTCCGGAGTAATGTGGAATAGTAAGTAACCAAATACTATAGTGGTAGAAGAAAGACGAAGAAAGATGAAGAAAGATGTAGAAAGATGTAGAAGAAAAGAATAATTTAACTACTTATACCAATGATGTAACTTTTTTTGCATCAATTTTTAAAAATTAAGTATAATCTCAGTGTGGTAGAGGAAACAAGCTGTATCTTCTTATAACAAGCACATCTTTTCTTGGTCTACAGTAAAATAGAAACAAGGAAACAATCCAAAATTTATGAAAATTGAGAAGTATGCTGACAAAAATATTATAATACCAATTTTATTTTGATTTGTGATCTGATGATGCTATGTGGAATTTGAGATGTTTCATTTTAATCTAAAAATAACATTCAGTAACCTGAAGAAGGAACATTTCCTTTTTCTCTCTCCACTTCTGTTATGCAGTTCAACTATTCCAGACCATACATTGTGTCTGTATGTAACTCCAAGCAAAACTGTACTTTGAAAGCCACGGGGGAGAGTGGCTTTATATTTGATATATGTACTTGATCTCAGACCTTTCCTGTCATACAGTTTTATGATTCTAGACTTTATTGTGAGCAAATTATACCACAGCCTCTTCATTGTTTGTATTCCTGGAACACTGTATTGTGCTGTGTATAAATGCATAGAAAGCTCTTACTTTTTATGACCTAAGTATCTTCCTCTTGGAGCAAAAACCTTCTTATCTTTGCACAGTTCCTGCCAAAAAGGTGCTCCTCATTCAGTTGTCTAAAGGAGAAGGATTTCACCTGAGTTATGAAACGTAGGAAAGCGTGAGACTTTGTGTCAGACTCCTTCTACTCCGATCTCTCTAGATTTGGACTATATGCCCATGAAGATTATTTATTTTTTGTCTTATTTGCCACTGTAGTCATATCACAGGCATTCCAAATTCTGTATGTATTCTTCTGGGGTTTTTTGTTTGTTTTTTTTTTTGCTTCTCTGTACTCTGTTACTGTGCCTAGAGTAGCCTATGTTCATGCATAAACTGGATCTCCACAGAACATCTTCTGTCCTTTTCTAAAGAATGTGTAAATCTCATCAGATTAATTTCAGATAGGCTAGGTCAGGACCCTGAAAGATGAATGCCAGGATTTGTTGGATACAATCCATTGCAACTCCATTATAGTCTGATCAAGAGGGACATGAAGTACAAAGATTTAAACTCCAAACTCATAATCCCTTGATACTGTCCTGTTCTTTAGAAAGGACACAGCACTGCCTTCTGATTGCCATGAAGAACTTACCTGTTTCAGTCCAGTATAGTCTCTTTCCTAACACTTTGAGATTTAGTCTTACTGATACTTCTCCAACCATCTCCTTTCCTTGGATTGTCTTTCCTTTTAGGATTTCATACTTTTTAAGTGAGACACTTCCTTCTCTAAAGAAAATTTATTTAGCTGTGCTAATCTCTTTAATCAGCTAAACACTCAACTCTTGTCCTCAAGGACATGCTTTAAAGGACATTCCTTTGCACTTCTGTAGATCCTTGGGCTAGAAGAAGTTGTAACTAGCCACACAATCGTGTTTGTTTAGAAATCTGTGTTTGAGAAACTCATAAGCTATCAACAGCATGAAGAATGTGGCAGAAGATGCAAATACAGACACCTGCAAACACGCAAAGATGAGATGACTGGAAATTCATTACAAAACATTGATTATTCTCCAAATAATAGAATTCTTCATTTCAATTTCACTTCTTACTTCCAGTTCAAGAAAAGTCTTATTTTACTTACTGCAAGAAATTTCTTTTCCAGGTACACAATCAAAGAGTGCCAGTACCATTCTGTGAATCTGAACACACACTACGGTTTCTTTCTTTTCTTTATGATGGATGCTGCACATTTTCAGTTGGACTTTCATCACTTTGTGTACTGTAGTATGAAACCATGAAAGTAAAGACAATTCACGTTTAGAGTAGTGGGTCTTTCTCTGATATGTGTGTCTAGTATAAACTGCCAGGTACTTCAGGAAAAAAAGCCATTTTTTTTCTGCAAATAATTAATTACAAAGAAGACAAAGATAAAGTGGGAAAGCAAAAATAAAAATAAAACAAGATTTTAGATTTTGAAAGAGACATTCTGTCACTGTCAGATGTTAGCTGTTTTTAAAATCTGTTAGGTTGAGAGTAATTCCAGTAAATATATATAGTCCTTTAGAACTGAAAATATTGTTCAGTTTGTCCAACTGACTAAAATTCTCTATGAGACAGCAGACTGTTGGCTCCCTTGTTTCTATTGAATCATTCTGCCATATCTGCTCAACAAAGGAGGATGCAGTGTCAGCTACAGAAATGTATGTGGAACATTGCTGTATGTTTTTAATTAATGATTTCCTGCATTTGTAATTGCACAACAGGTATAGATACTGGTAAGACCATTTTCTTTATTAAAAAGTCAGAAGCAATATATATTGACTTTTAAAGATTTGTCATGTAACCCTTGGAAGGAATAAACAACATATGAAAAAGAAACTACTTATTGCTAATTACTTTTATGATATTCAGCTTTTTCCAGTGTTACTTTAGGACATCTTGATAATTTTGCGTGTTCTGGTTTTGTTGTCTCTTGTGTTTTGGGTTTTTGTATCTCTGTTGGATTGATTTGAAAGTTGCCCACTTTTACAAGTAAAGTTAAACAGTTCCAGCAGTGTCACAAGAAAGTTGAGACTGATTCTGTTTCTGGAAGGAGGGGGGAGTGTCCTACACAGCATTCTTCACACTTTTGAGCAGTATCTTCTTGACCTTCAGTTTAACTTTGAGACACTCTCTCTTTTCCAAGAACTGATTGCTCAATCATTTTACTGAATGGTCACATCTTTAGGAAACAAGAAACACGCATGAGAAGAACCAGCACAGGGTTGACTTCAAAGCCTCTTGTGCTTTGCCATTGCTTTTATGTTTGGAAAATCTGAAGAAACAAATAATTTGTGGAGGGTCTTGCATGTGAGGGCTTTTAAAGAAAAAGAGATTAGCCACAAATTCTCTGAATACCTTCCTGAGTGGGAAAGTTCAGAGGCACTTAATGCACTGTTTACTCCAGCTGTGATGTGCAGGTAGCAGGAGCACCTTGGAGTTGAACATGTTTTGTTTTCGTTGGGGTTTCAGGACTGCTGTGACTGCATCTGCATCAGGGAACCTTGTTTTAGTGCTTTCACTAAAGCTTTCACTGTGGAAATATATAATGTGCAACTGAAAGTTTTATAGGGTTCCACAGATGAGAAGGGAGAAGTGTTTCTTAAGTGTGTTCCACAGATGTGTGTGGTCACTTGTGCTTCCATGTAAAATAGATAAAGAGTAAGCTTTGTAAAGCTACATGCACTGTGTCCTCTAACTGAAATGTCTATCTTTGCATATCTTTGTATTAGCTCCAAATTCAGGCCTCTAAGTACCTTGTTTATGTCTAGAGGAGTATAAGAACAGGTGATACTGAGTCAGGTCCTAATATCCCATGTTTTGAATGCCTACTCCAGGTGCGTTATGAATGGTGGGAAGGGTGAGATGATAAGATAGGATAAAAATTTGAGATCCTTCCCTTTTACATTTTCCCAGAATGTGAGACTCAAGAACCCTTTCTATTCAAAAGCTTGAAATAGATGCTTCATCTATGGATTAATAAGTTTATTTTTTAAAACATGAAGAGTTTGGTTTTTCCCCCGTGCTTGTTCTGTGAAAATTAGTGCTTTATTTCTTTCTTGAATGTATTTAGGTCCTATTTCCAGGCATTCAATCTTGTTAAACTTCAGAGAAAAATTAAGAGAGAACAATGTCAACATTCCTATCACTGCGTCAGACTTCTCAGATCCAGGTAATGCTCTTTGACTGTGCTTCAGAAGCTGCAGATCATCTTGTTCAGCAGCTGAAACCTGGCAGATTTAAACGAGATTTATAACATTATTTAGTTACAGTGAAATCATTAAAGTTCTGTATTGTAATTATGAATGATTTCATGTACCAGCAAATCTCTGCACAAAATTTTGCAGGACGTGACTGGTATCTCCTTGTAGTTGCCTTCTCTCTCTCTCTTACTCAATCTGTTCTTCTATTTTCCTAGACAATTATCTAATGATTTTTGAAGTAAGAACATTATTTTCAGGATCTTCTCTGCTGTTTAGTCTGACTCATAGATGAAATGTATGTAAATTTCTCTTTTAAGAAGACAAATTTGTTTCTGTAATCAGCTGGAAAATATTCTGGTGAGAGCTCTTTGGTTATGTTCTACAGATATACCAAAAAACACAATTACCTTTTCTCTGATCAATGTTTTGCTGTACAGTATTGAATTATTAAAAAAACTATAATAGCATGTACAAGGTTTATATAGATCAGCAATCAAGTGCACAAAATTTGAAAGGTAAGGGTGTCTTCCCTGCTCTGTAGAAGTTGGTTTTTCTGATGAGTAGACAAAGAATTAAAATATAGAGCTACAGCTACTCATCTACTATAGGCTGAGTTTACCTCCTCAGAAAATTTGTCTGTAAAAGTAATAACTTAGATTTACTCAGTATATTTTAGTTCTCCATAAGAAAAAATGTGAAGATGTTGTTAAAGCTAATCAGTGCTGCTGAGATGGAGATCTGTCCATAATTTTATTCTGGAAATCTTCTGAAGGCTGAAGTTTCTGGCTGCCTTGGAAACTTTGTGAGAAGAGTTTATTTCAGACATTGCTTACTGGCATCCAAACCAAATAAGTGACCTAATTTGATTTGTTCTGAGTAAAAAGAGAAGGGAAAAAAGAGCCTTCATTCAAGAATTCATTTTACTACCATTTGCTTTTCTGTGCACACGTTATGTTTAGATGCCATTTATAAATATCTTATTATCATTTGTTAAATTTTATGACAATTTTTACCATGCCTGATGACTGTAACTCATGCATTAAACATGCACACGTATTTTAACAATATTTGCATCTTATAATATGCTTCCTAACGACTTGTCATAGACTCATCAGTTAAACATTTATTTTACAAATGCATTTTGTAATATGCTATGGTAATAAACTATAAAAAAGGTATTCCACCTTGTAATATTTTCATATGGATGAATAATGCATTACAAATTCTACCTTCATTTAAAACATGACCTCTATTCTGATGAAATCTGATACATTGTCTGGATTTATGATCATCAAGTTGTGTGAGGTGCTGTCAATCTGTTTCCTGATTAATTTTCCTAGTTCATAAATTTGAATTAATCTGTAAATATTTACAAAATAATAGTTTATTTTTTCTATCTTTTTATTTTTATCTACCTGATTAATTTAAAGCAAATTTACCAACCCCCATCTAGCTGTGAGCTAATTTTCATTCAAATAATTTCTGGAAATTCAATTCAGTTCTGAAATTGATTATCAAAATCATGATTGTTCCCTTGCTGGCTGCCTAAGTTTGTCGTATATATTTCTCTAAAAAGGTCTGTGCTACTGTCACATCTAATCTTACCAACTGTGTAAAGTTGAAGGGTATATAATATCGGAAAAGTTTATAATAAGCTATTTCAAAAAAACCCCCATACTTTTACTATTAATTGTGTATAATTTTGTCTACATCTGATTTTACATACTTTTTTAAATTCTGGAACTTTAGTCAAAAGAAACTTTTGCTTAAATAGGTATTGCCATCAGTCAGCTCACTGTCTACCTTCCTGAAATATCATGCTGATTTTTTTCAGTAGTTTTTTTAATATGAATGTTAGTACCTAAGAATCTTTGGCTGATTTCTCTCTGTGTGTGCATGCATGTGTAGACTGTATTATTTTCATTAATTTTATTTCACCAGAGACTTTTTCTTCAAAATTGAAGGGAAAGAAGGGGATTTGAGGCTTGGTTGGTTGGTGGGTTTGTTTAGATAGGCTATAGAGTATTATAGGGATGTCCATACATCTTGTGGTAGAACAAAATGATTGAGGATTTCAGCAGTGTTCTTCATTAGGTACCCTCCCATACCGGAATAAAAACTGAAGTGGTTGGCAGTTTTACTTTTGCTGTTTGCATGGAATTAGTTTTAGGGCATCACATCTACATGATCCTGTCTGAATGTGTGAAGTCAATACAGAGCATTCTGCTTTTACATCTATTTAACATAAATACAAATTACTACTTCAGGTGCATACTAAGGAGGAGTCAATGTTAGATAATTGGTCTCTTGGAAGGGGCCTTTATTTCACCAGAAAATAGAAGGTTACACCTTGTCTCTGCCTTTCACCTTAATAGTCCAGGCTCAAGAGCCTTTTGTCACCATTCATATTTTTCTTTCTTTTTTTTTCTTATAAATAAATTACTGCCTATGAAATGAGCTGGGTTTATTGTCAATCAGACTTTACTTTAAACACTGAGCATTTTAGACTACATTCTATGTAGTCAAACACATTCGCATAAGATTGCATAAATTCTATTAAGGAGGTCTTTCTGCTCAGAGAGAATAATTAATTCTGATTCAATTTGCTATTTTTTTCTTAGTGTCTATAATTAAGTGAAAGCAAGCAACTAGTTCCAGTTGGGATTTTGTGTTCTGGAGTGTGTGATGTGGCTTCTATCCTATAGCATTGAGACTAGGAAATACTCATTCTACGTGGCCTTACAGGCATCCATGAAACTTTAGTCATGTGACTAGTGAAATGGGTTTGATAAAGATGAATTATTTAGTCTTCTATCACAAATGCTTTAGCCAATACTTCTCCCATTCTCTTAACACCATCTCATAATTTGAACATTTGCTGTCCTTTTCTATTAAAAATCTAAAATATAGCAGTCATTGTTTTGTTGGAAAATTTTGCCTATTTTTTCCTCAATGATAATTTTTCTTAGAATTGTGTTGTATTCTTTACTTACCTTTGAAATTATAAATTTGACTGCATTGTTAAATAGGAGTGTATCATGACTTCTAGAGTTAAGTTTATAACAATGTTTCTAAAGTTTGTTTCAGTGGATTTCTTGGCTTTAATTGTGCACACTGTTTCTTTGAATATATCAAAATGATGTAGTATCCTGGTAGTTTCTTAGTTCTCACCTGTTACATGCTCATCTATTATAAATCACATTATGGTTGCACAAGAAATGCAGTGAATATCTGTATTATGTGATGGGAATTCCTTTTTTCTTAAGTTTGCTCAGAAAGCAGAGATTCTGTTCTTCACTGTATTTCTTATCAGCTTGTCATTCTTTCACATAAATCGAATATATATATTATATATTTGCTTTTGTTTCAAGATTTCTGTAGTTCAGATTCATTACATTCCTTGTGTTCTTGGAGTTGCTTTTGTTGATTTCGGATATGGAAAAGCCTCCATAAGTTCCTCCGTAAAGTTCTCAAGAACTTTATGTTTCTCTTCATGAAGTTCTCCAGAAATTTCTTTATGCACATTGCATATGTCTTTCTATATGTGCACATACACAAGTGTATTTATACATAGGCAGCTAGCGTGCAATCTTAGTACGGGTAATAAACTGCAGGGTTATTCATCATGCACTTTTCTCAACTGAAATTTTCTGGTTTCTTTCTTTCTCTAATTCCAAATCTCTGCTGTTAACACTAATAATAATTTCCCAAGATATTATTTTCTGCTTTTTTTTTTCTAATGTTTTATGTCAGTTCTTTTTCCAAAAGCACTGTGATTTGTGGGCCAGAAGAGAGAATGTTTGATCAAAAATTAGTGACAAATTCAGTGTCTTGCCACTTACTGAAGCAACAGTAGATTCTTTGTATCATGGTTAAGAGTAGATTTTAGCTGCTTAGTAGATCACACACTTGATTTAAGTTCTGGGACATTAAGATGCAATAGATTTTCAAACTACAGTATTCATATGCATACAAAAATATTTTAAAGTTATTTTGGTGTTTCTAAGATATAAAAGTTAGCAGACTTCCTCAGTGGTACATAATTTAAAAATTACCTTTATAGAAGGAAAAAATAGCTTTGTGGTGCATTTTAATAAATTTTTGAAGATTTTAAAGCTAGCTTTTTATATATAATTCATATTTCCTATATACATGGTGATGTGTTGTTGTATAAAGATTCTATTCTAGCTTTGTTTCAGAGAATCTGCATAAATCAGAAATAAATCATGTATAGTTTCTCCATTTGTGAATAATGTGGCAACTCCAAACTCATGCCAATAAAACCATCATACTATCATATCATGTACAGTATATAACATACATACACACTTATAACAAGGTAGAGGATAATACTGAAAGTATCTTCCCTTTAGGTTTGAAAAATGACCAAAAAGTAGAAGTCACTTTTTGTGCCTTGGGAAAAATAGATGAAGAAATTGAAACTCCAATCATTACCAATAACTTTAAAATGTATTTTAACGTGCTGCAGCTTCAGTTACCCTCAGCTGAAGCTTCTCTATTTTAGCTTACAGGGTCTTGTGACCTCAGCCCATAGCAGAGTTTCAACAGTAATAGCGACAGCCATCTTGGATAAATGTAAGTGAATTTTTTCCTCATTTCTATAGTTTCTGTCCCTCACATGCACTTTTGGAGTTTTGTTTTTTACTCAGGATGTAGACAGTATTCCTGACAACACTACTGTTGTGTGCCAAGTAGCATGATGGACACAAATTACCAGTAAAGCAACTAAGTGGGACTTCTTGCCTTTTAAATGTCACAGTATCAGACTCATCCTGTGCTTTTGAAATGCCAGTATGATAGTCATGCAGACTTTATTTTACCTGCAGCTAGCTTGATGGTAGTTTTCATTATTAGCCAGGATTAATCTGCAAAAGGAGAAGTAGTACAAAAAGATTTTGGCCATGTATTCTTGTTTTGGTTAATGTTAAGGATGAAATCTAGAATTCAGGAAGTATTTTTCTAAGAAAAAGTTTGCCTTCTTCAATCAGCTTTATCCTTTCAGTTCTGCTTCCTGTCAGATTGTGGTAATCTGTTCCCAAATTTAGCTCTGCATTCACTAACTATTGTATAAATCTGGGGCTGGAGCTGGAGCTGGAAAAGGCTACACTTCATATGTACTGCCTGTGTAACAAGTTCCAGAAGTGTAAGTTAAGGAATTAAGGACATCTGCCCACTATTTATTGGTTTCCAAAGAATACCACATATAGCAGATTCTTTTAAAGTCAGGGTTTTTTTCAACAACTGTCGTGTTTTGTAATGGTGAGACAAACAGAAGAAAATAGAAATAGGGTTATTCATTCAGAAAATCCTTTCCTGTATGCTGATAGCCTGAAGAAGCTAGCATTTAGTAGAAACTTACAAAAGATATTCTTCGCTATTTAGTCCTGAGCTGGCCTTTGTCTGAACATTTGGCCATTTCTGAACAAGGTAGCATCCTTGGTCTGTTAAATCACCATGCCACTCCTCCATCTTCTATTTACTTATATACATAAATATGTATGTAACATGAAGACATACCTAAAATTCCAAGTTTTTATTTACATGTAAATAGTTGCATTGTAGCCCTGTACCTACAATAGTAGCTTCTTAATGACCTCAGCTAGCTAAACACATGGTTGTTCAAATGCAGCCTGTTCTCTTCATGTGGTTTCATAGGATGTATCTGTCATGAACTGTATGAAATACAAGGCAACACCTATGCAGCAGTTAAGGCTAAAACCAGCAATAGTGGAAGTGCCTCCATCCATCCATCTTACAAACATGTCATTCAAAGATCGATAAGGGGCAGTCTTGATGTGTTACCTGCAAACCTCTAGTCAGCTTAAAAGTCATTAGAGTTCAGATCTTCTTTCAACTATGTGGTTATGTTAATATCTCCATAATAAATGTGAGACGAAATCATATACAGCAGAGTCTGGAAGCTGTGAGAGCAGAAGTATGTGTACTGAAACCAGTTTGTGATTATCTTGAATTTCTGTGTGTCTCAAACTTCATTGTGCCGTGTAGGAGGGTGGTGGGCATTGTTATCAGCTGCACACAGAAAACAAATAGTAAAAGCGATTGCATGCCTAGAATCTATTACTTTTGACTAAAACTATATGAATGAAAAAAAAAGGTGTAAGAAATGTTGGCTTGGCTACCAATTACACAGAGGAATATACTGAATCATGAAGAATAATTCCTAAAATTTCTCTGAGGAAACAGGTTTAGTTAAAAACCCGTGCAAACCCCGAGGACCAATGTTTTATAATATTTACCATAAATACTCATTTAATTTCGAAAGAAGAGAAGGTGTTCTTACATTTGGCATTGCAAGGCTGAGTTAATGAAAGAGCTTTGAAACCACTGTCAAGAGGAAGTATGTGTAGCTTTTGAATGTGTGTGAGTAAAAAATAAATCATAGAATCATACAATCGAGAAGGTTGGAAAAGACTCTGAGATCATCAAGTCCAACCCTTGCTCCAACACTGCCGTGGTTACTAGACCATGACGCTAAGTGCCTCATCCAGTCTCATCTTAAAAACCTCCAAGGATGGTGAATCCACCACCTCCCTGGGCAGCCCATTCCAATGTCTGATTACTCTCTCTGTAAAAATTTTTTTCCTAATATTCAACCTAAACCTCCCCTGGCTCAGCTTGAGACCGTGCCCTCCTGTCCTACTGCTGGTTGCCTGGGAGAAGAGACTGATTCCCACTTGGCTACAACAGCCAATTGATCTACAAAGATCAATTTGTGAGGAATTTCACAAAATCAGCACTATAATGATAACGGTTTCAAATCCAGCCTTATCTACATACTTATCAAATACCAATTATTTTGTTGGACCAAGTATGCCAACATAAATTCATTTTGACACTGTAGTTTATGTCAAATCTCTCTCTCATTAAATGATGTGATCCTTATGTACCAGAATGATCTCCTGCTTTGATAACTGTCTCAGTCTTGTAACAATATCAAGATTATTGAATTAATAGAATGATAATGTGATTCCATAGATCTTGTTAAAACAATATTCCCTTGATAATGGATAGTTAAAGTGTGTTTTATTTCCTATTTTTATTATTTATGTGGCTCTTCCAGTTGTCTTTGAACCGGGGAGACAGACAAAAATTAAAGAATGTGTTTATATATTTCAAACTTTGGGGGTTCTTTACTAGAATATGTAGCATGTTTAGCATTCACTATATATATATTATATATATAAAATATGCATATATAAATAAATATATGTCTAACTGCTATGTTGGGGCTCAGATATAGCTCATCATTTAACATTTCAGTATGTTACAAAAGGACTTTGAAATACAGTAGAATGGGTTTTGTGAAAATTATGTTATAGAAAGTGTGGTGAAGCATGCTCAGATGTTATACAATGTGAAAAACTTGCTATAAAATGGTTTAAGATATTAAAAAGCTAGATGCTCACAAATCCAGACTGCTAATCTGTTTGGCCAAGAAGATATAGCATTTATGTACTTCATATCTTATATAAACTTCTAGGAATTCCAGTTTCTTTTCTACGTTACACTATCATGTTTCCAAAAGTCTAGAGGCATTTGTGCACCATAGTAAAAAACTGAGGATTTTGTAGAGATACTGAAATAACAAAGGTACCTGCAGTCATAAATATTTTGTTACATTCTTGTGATTCCTCATAATTGTCTTTACATCCTCAATGTATAAAAGGCAAAGAAATGTTAGGCACTTAATAAAGAATTCATTCCATTCCCACATAATCTGTTACTGCAAATACATATTTTATTCAGCCTGAAATCTCCTTCCTTTTATTGTTCCTTGGACAGTGAAGTCTAGATGGTTGGAGTAAGTTGAGGGTTGTGCAGATATGTCTTTTTCAAAAACCTGTGCACTCAGATCTCCCACCAGGTTAATTTTCAAAACCCACGCATTTTGCTGTTACCTAAAAATTAATGGAGAGAATATAATTTTTCATTTCTCAGTGCCTTTGAATCCTAAACTGGGAGATGCACTTTGGTTTTGTTCAAAACTCATTCATTTAAAAAATTGCTTTAGAATGTCTTATATTGGGCAAAATTTAGCAAAGGTATGGCTGTAACTACTTTAGTGAGTTTGCTGTTCAGAAATTCCCAGTAATAACTGGGTCATCACTGCTGACTGGAAACAGATAGAGACAGTTAGATGTGTATATACACTTTTTTAGGAAGCCCCTAAAGCTTTGTTCCTTTCCAAAGAAAAGGTAAATAGTCAACTTAAACCTCTTCAGCAACTCTATAAACAAGAAGATGCCAACAGCGTGTCCTCTTCTCTATTACCTGGGTGTCCTGTCTGTGTTCTCCTTCCATGTGTAAACCCTACTCTAATTTCCTTCTGTTTGTTGCCACTGTTTGATATTTATATAGTGTTCATAAAGTTTGTAGAGAAAATAAAGATATCCAAGTTAGTAATAATCCTTAACTGCTCTTTTAATTGAGTCAATTATTCACATCCCTCCTTTTTGTCTCTGTAAATATTTTTTTTCTAGTCATTGTTGTGACTTGTAACTAAGTCTGACTGCCCGTAGTTTAAAAAACTCTTCAGAGGACACAAGGTTGAGTTTTCTTTACCAGTTTCTTTAGAGCTTTATTAAGTATTCCATTTACAACATTTTAACTGTGATTTTTCAGTACTAAAATGCTTTGGAATTTGTCATAATAATTTTGTATCAGGAAAAGATTTTAAAGAAGTTGAAACATTCGTACATTTTCCAAACAAAATCGTTAATATTAGTTTTTGAAGAGTTGCATAATGTCAAAGTCAGGTTCACCATAAGGCAAAACTTTGATTTTGAAATTTCGTTTACTAATACTCTTATAAACACACATTGTAAAAATTTTATTTTAAGAAAAAAATTATCTGGATACCTCCTAAGCAATATTTTTAAGACTTCAGAATTGCTTGTGAATCCCAGAAGTTCCTTCCATGCTATGATTAGTGCCCATGTTTTATATTTCAGAAAGGGATTGGTTTTCTGCATATTTGGGCAAGAGCAAAACGTTGCTGTAGGACCTGCAAACCTTATATATATTTCAAATCTTGTTTTATGAAACACTGTAATTTTGAACTTGCTTGGACATCCAGATGGAAAATAATTTTCCAGTTATTACTTTTAATTTAAAGCCAAGTCTCAGTGTCTTCTTACAGACTTGAAGAGCTGCAGAAGCTGTGGTAAAACACAGAAGGTGGTACATGATCTTTTCATTAAGAGTACTGTAAACACTGTATATATGTGAATTGTAGTACTGTCTTTTGTCAAAAGGTTAATATTCTGGGTCGGGGACCCCTGGTGGCCTAGTGGTTAGCATGCAGGACTCTCACTGCTGCGACACGGGTTCAAATCCCAAGTCCCCCGGGCAGATGGTAGCTCGTTAGCCCTGTGAGGCTATCCATCTATGAGAAGGTCACTCTAAACAAACCTACGTCCTGAGGACCTCACTGCCATTGTCCAAGCTTGCTTGGCCCCGGCAGATGAACCTTAGGATTAAAGGGTGGGCTCAGTTCAGCGCAGGCTGTGTCTCACCTAAAAAATCCATTGCGCAGGCTGGAAAGGTAAAAGACCTTTCCCCAAATCTTCGTTCGCGAAGACTGGCCTTACTACTTAATATTCTGGGTCATGCAGTCTGGGACTTAGTAAGCACAGGTCTTGAAACAACTCTCATTCCTGAGGGTGGTTCTAGGGGCAGTTGTTTTTACTGTCAAACCTGGCAAACTACTGGCAAAGCTGAGTTTAGATCAGTGCGATTTCAGAGTTGGGCCAGGTGTTTGGCTACAAATGTTAATTTTCTTATGTTTGTAAGGTGTAGTGAAGTGTAAAAAATACTGATAGATTTTTAATTACTATGGCAAGAATTCAGTAAGACGGTAGTAGTGAAAAGCATATATTTTAGCCATTCCATCCCAAAATAATTATTTTGTCAGTAAATGGCATTATTTTTCATCATTAATCATATCTTTGCAAAAAATGTTCAGATTTTTATACTTTTAAGTACATGCCTACAGATAATAATTGTTCTTAATTGATGCAAAGGATGTTTGTGTTAAATGCCCTATAATTTTGGGAAATAAGCAAAGTAAGAAAGTGCTGGAATAGGCTGGAGTAGGAGGTGATGTGGAATCCCCCTTGCTTAAATTTTGTAAAACTGGTTTAGACAAATGTTAGTCAGAAACAAAACTGGTTATTCTGCTTTTGAAGAGAAGGATGGAGTAGCTCACTTGTAAAGCTATCTTCTTGTTCTGCAGTTTGCATAACAATTTTTTACTAAGAAATACTTTTATTTCAGTTTATTTCTTTTAATGAAATGAGTTCAGATTAGATTCCAATTCAGTGGTTACAACAATTATGCCTATATGTATATTTAATGAACATTGTTTTGTGAGGTTTTGTTATGAGTAATTCAAATAGTATGACAAAGAAGCTACATCTATTACTTTTCGAATAAGTATCTGAATTCTATTAAGATAATCTCTATGTAGTTTCTAAAATTAAATAAAAGTGAGAGGAAAATAGAATTTTGTACAGAAAATACTTTTAAACAAAAGCCTGTGTCTCAAATGTTGCTGAAGGTTCTGACTTCAAATTTACACTGTGATGTTAGTAATACTGAATTTTCATAGGCTCAAAGCTTTCTCACTAATTGATTTTGTGTTTAGAGAGACAAATAAAAACAAATTCTTATGAATCTATAATTTTCAAGGAAACTGTGTTCAGAGAGCTTTGTAATGTACTGCCTTATTAAATGCTAGACACTTTCATGAAAAAATTTTGAACAGATTTAAAAGACATAAGGACTTAAAAGCTTACTGCTTTCAAAACTAATGGAGACATGTTTCTACCCATTTCTCCATATTAGGGCGCTGTTTGCTCTCTGAGTTATAGGGGATAAGGGATTCGAATTCCTCCCCTGTCAGTCTGAAACCAGGAAGAAGAACCAGCTGTCAGGCTGCTCCTGCAGCTGTGGAAGCCACTGGCACTTGCTAACCCAGAGCATAGAGTGTCGGTATTGATCCAAAGTGGAATAGTTGAGAGAAATGACTGAGTTTCTGGAGCCTGCTGGTGAGCCACCACTCCTGACAAGTGAGACCCTTCAGTGCAGGTCCCAGCTGTGGTTTCAGTCCTTGTCCAGGTTCTCCTCATTCAATGGGGGAAGGGGAGGTGGGACATGACCCTGGAAATTATAGCCTTTAAATGAAATGCATTAAACTCCATTTTTATGTCTTTTCAAAGCAATCAACATTTTCAAAGTAAGAAGTGTTGTTATATTTTCTTTTTTCCTATCTGCTTGTCAGAACTGCTTTTTTTTTTTTAGCAATATGCATTTTATGTGGTTTTCATTAATTCAGACTTGGGGTGTTGTTTCATAGAGTGCTTGGCTTGAAATGTGCCGCTGCTGTTTCTGACTGAAAGGAGTTGTGTATCCAAAACATCTCTTGTAGGCCTATTAGACCTCTACATTTCCCTATAAATGTTGCATCATAAGGATTTTTAAAATATGCATTCTGTTTGGTAGCCTGGACATGCTATATATGTTTTTTTTCTGACAAGCAGTCTCCAATATCTAGTAAATCATAGTTCTGATCATCTTTTGAAAAGATAAATAATGCTTCTATAAATATATCCTTAACAAAAATGCATTATTCAAGAAATATCAACAACATTTTAAGGTAAGTTAATGAAGTTATGTTCAAACAGTGTAATAATCAAACTGTTGTCTGTATACAAGACTGAAGAAAATACCTTGCTAAGTGCTGCACCATTTTTGTGATTCCTCTTGAGAATGAGTTAGCTAAAACGAAGGTGCTCTGCCAGCTTTATTTAAAGATCCATGCTTAAAAATGACTAATTTTATAGCATGTATTTTCTGTTTATGTGCCTGTCAGTTTTAAACAGCCTTTTACATGCAAATGCATGATGACAGTTCTATATTCTGTGCAATTTCTTCACTAGAGTTTTTCATCTATTGGAATAATCCCTCAACAGATATTTATAGAGTTTTTACTGTTATTTTGACAAATCAGACATTGTTATTAAAATTATAAAAGAAAGCATTTCTAATGCTTTTTGCATTAGAATTTCGAAACTTTTTTAAAATTACATATGTTTTCTAGCTCTATTTTAGCAAACCTTTTACTGAAACTGTGTCTTTCTAGTTCCATTTTTTAATGAAAAGAAGATCCATCTTTATTGCTCCTTCAGTGATTTCGCTGTATGTGACTGTATCAAGCTGTGTGTTCCACTAAGTTAACTCATGAATATCATATGCTTTACCAGTGCTGGATGTGGTTCCCTTTAGAGACAGATCATTTTGCTGTAATTATCAAAACAAACTGGTTTATTATCTGTAATATTTGTAGTTTGGAAAACTTGTTGCTTGGTTATGCTCTCAAGGTGACAAGTTGGGAGGATTTCATCTGTATTGTCCGTTTTGGTGAATGCCTAAGCATTGGCTGAATCATAGAATTGTTTTGGTTGGAATGCACCTTGAAGATCCTCTAGTTCCAACCCCCCAGCATGGGCAGGGATGCCTTCCACTAGACCAGGTTGCTCAAAGCCCCATTAAACCTCTCCTTGAACACTTCCAAGGATGGGGCATCCATAACCTCTCTGGACAGCCTGCTCCAGTGGTTCACCAGCCTTACAGTAGAGTTTCTACCTAGATCTAAATCTCCACTCTTTCAGTTTAAAGATATTGTCTAATCACTACATGAAGAGACGACTCTGTGATTTCTAAAGAAAACGATAAATTTACCTCATCCCTAGGTAGCACTTTGTATTCTGATACCAAACCTGTAGACTAGAAACAGATTGAGAAAACAATATACAGTATTTCCATAATCTTGAACCAAAAAAAAAAAGAATTGGCAGGTGACAGAAAGTCAGTGAAAGGACAGAGACACTCACCTGTGTCTAATGGAGGAAGTGACATTTCAGTAAATGGAAGGTACTTAAATATATGCTGTGTGTTGGCAGTCTCCCAAAACTGCTGGTGGAAGTGTGTCTGGGAAAAGCAGCAGCGTATTGAAGAAACTGCTGCTTTGAACTGTGTTGTGAGAGTGGGAGCAGGAACTGGCTACAAGCTGGTGTGAATCTTCCATTGCTTGAGAGCGACATATGACACACAGGACAGTTTTTCTGCTACTATCACCCAGGAACCCTGTGGCCTTTCAAATGAACTATCAAAAAGTCATGATTGATCTTGCCTAATCTAAGGCATTTAACTTTAGATGCCCCTGTTAGAAGCAGAGGCAGTCTAACCTGTGTCTGAATTATAATATATGTAGACTATGCTGGTTTTGCAAGGATGGGACTAGTCCGTGGATTTGCACAGTGTCTTCTGTTGCCTATAAAAAGTGCTCAGGGCAAGCAGACATATCAGTAAGATGCTTAAAGTGTTGTGGTACAAACCTGGCCTAAGAGTCACTGGTTCATGGTAAGATACTATGAAGTTATTACTGTTAATATTCTAATGAGGTCCTTGTCAGACTCAGCTACCTAATAGATTGCTTCATGATGTGATACTTTTGTATATTCATCAGAGACAAACTCCTGTGTCACAGTTTATATTTCCTGTTGGATCTCAGTCCTTCAGTTCTTCTGAACTCCATAATCACTTTTCTCTATTAGATAACACGTAGGACATTTCCTTATTAAAGTTAACCAAAATATTGAGTTTTATTCTGTTATTCATTTTCTATATTAGTTATTTCTGAAAAGACTAAAAAGTACTTAAGCTAATAAACATGTCATCACATATAAAACATATAAAACTGCCACGTGTAAGAACAGTGGCAGAAAATTCAGTATGTACACCAGGGCAGATCTGACTACAGTCCAGAAACACTGCATTTATTATACAAGTAGGTGTTTGTTGAACAAACAGCAAGACAGATAGCAAAACAAAATCAGGCATGCAGAAATGTCTATTCTGTATGTGCACATGGCTAAATTTTATATAGAACAGGAAAATTTGAAACCCTCTCATTCATATACTTCATCGCAAGACCATGAAGTGCTGCAGTAGTTTCTAGTTGGCTAGAACATTAAAACTAAGCAAGTTAGATGCATGTGCAGTTGCAAATGCCTATGCAAAGCATGTCTTTTTGCAACAAGGTGAGTAGCAGATAATTATGCACTTCCCAATACTTGTGTATACAGACATCAGATCTGAGGTCCTTGCAAATTTTGAGATTTTTCAGCCTGAGTAACTAGTACTAGGGTGGCTTCCGGATACTTTTATGCCTTCCTGATCCTGGTTAGCATAGCTGGCATGAGGCCTTGCATAAAGCCTTTGGGTGCACTCCCTCCCTTAGTGGGAGTCAGTATTTTAAAATGTATGTTACAGGTTTGAGAAAATAGTTAGGACATTGTAGCTTTAACATTATTAAACATATTGGTAGAATCAGGATTTTTCTGTGTCTGCTGTTTAACAGATAATAGAAACCAAGGATTATTGTAGTTCTCCATTTGGGTCTCCTTGTAGTACATGTTCATATGGAAGTATACTTTCCATATTTTCTCCATAACTTTTGAAAACACTCTTGTAAAATACATCCATCTAATGAAACAAACAAACAAACCAACAACCAAAAAGAAACCAAGCCCCAAATCCTACACCAAATACTGTATATTGGGCAATTTCTTTTCCTTCTAAAAAATCCTGTTCATGCTTTTTAACTGAGACTATTTCTTTCAAAAGAAGCATGAAGCCCATGTATTAATTCACTAAAGATTCATTAATCCATTTTCCTCATATCCAAGAAAGCCCACCTTTCCATTATATCCCCAAAACATACATAAACAATGTGCTGACAAATTGTTCTAAACTCCACTGCACTTTTTAAAAAATTTTAACTAATGAAAGGCTCTCTTCAAATTGCTATAGAAAGCTCAGGTTTATGTGAACAGGCACACAGCAGTTCCCTGGCCTGAAGAGTGTTTTCTTGCCCTAGTTCTGGCATCCCTTGACAGTACTTGTCACTGTTTTCTTGCACTGTGGCTGTTGCCAAAGCTGGATGGAGAATGTTAATGGTAATTGTCAGAAATGAGTTGGTGACTGCATCATCCCCTTATTCTCTTTACATGCCATCTTTAACCATTCACTGTCTTGCAGTACACAAAATTACTTTTCTTGTAGTGAAGAGCTCAAAAGCAGCTTGCTTTATCTGCTCTTCTGGCTCCAAAAGCAGACAGTTGGGCTGCAGACCTGCATTTCATGATTGCTGGTATGGCACCCTTTTATCATGGACTGATCAAAAGAGCCTAGAAATGGACAGATAAGGGATTTTATTGAACAACCAGACAGGAAAATGGGTGAATTGGATTAATTCCCACACTACTTCTTGAAAGCCTGAGAATTGTCCACATGTCAGCTGCTCTTTGGGCCAAATGATAGTTTTTATTGCCTAAATTTGACTGAGATCCATCCATATTACCCAGAGGTAGGAGCAACTAACACCAGTTAATACCCATGCATTCCTAATGAATGTACATAAAACTGAAGAGTACTTGTCAGCCTTGACAGGGTAAATAGAGAACTTTCCTATTAAAGTCTACTTTGGCTGAGATCAAAAAGTGTTTCTTTTATCTCTATCTCAGTAACATCTGTAAGATATGCTACTGATATGCTTGGATATTCAGTTTTCAGTCTTCTGCAACTGCAGCATGTGCCTTTGCTATGGCTGCCAAGATTCTAAGGAAAGGGGACAGGATTTGGAATGGAAATCTTGGATATGTTATGTGGGTCCTGGGCAAGGCAGCAGGGATACCCAAATCATTGTGATCTGATTAGTCTTAAGTTTCTATCTGAAACAGTCCTTAACTGGGGATTTTATGTCTCATGTACAAGGGTTACAAGGAAGAATAGCTTAGTAACCCACATGCTGGCCACAGTTTGTGCTTAGAGTTATGTGTATGTGAGCTGGAGATTAAAATTTCGGTCTGTCATTTGGACCTGCACAAAATTATCTTTACTTTATTCTTGGTGACAGCTCCATGTGGTTTCTTGAGGAATGGGAAGAAAAAAAAAGAAAAGAAAAAAGAAAAAGTAAATCTTTAGACTAGGGAAAATTTTCAAATATCCATTTTAATAAATATTTTCTTAATATCTAATTGATCCCAAGATTAGGCAGATAATGTATAAGCAAGCTAACATGCAAATTTAGGCATATAACAGTGTAGCCAGATTTTACATGGGCATAAACAGCAACTGGAGAAAGCCCTGGCTCCTCCCATTGTCAGGAAGACAGTTTTTCTAAGCATCATACAAGTGAAAATTGTACTGTCTTTCCCATAATTCTAAATTCATGGAAATGGTGATATCTTTGCCCTCCTCCAGGGGAAGCTGCATTCTGCACCATGCAGCCTTATTTATATATATATGTATATATATATATATGGCTTTTAAAAGGGCAGCTGCAAAAATAACATTGAGTCTGACTTTATATCAGTTTCCACTGGGATCGTACTTTTGACTTCAACAGCCTTTTAGTAGACTGTGTTTACACGGACATAAACAAGAGAAGAATTTGCCCAGGATGTATCACACTATATGAATATAATCAGCTTGTCAATATTCAACTCCTATACATGTAACAAAGTAGAGGTCAGAAAGGTTCCTGTGTCTGCTCTTGTTCTGAGGAGTGCAGGAGAGTGCACACAGAACAGCATCAACCTGCACAGATTTGAGAGTCTGGCATTTATACATATATCTTTAAATGGAACTCTGGCTTGAGGATTATCTAACTTTGAAAACCATACTGTCTAGATGCTGGTCATACATGTTCAAATAATCACAATCTCCATGTGTCTAAAATAGACCCTGATTCATTCTCCCATTTTTGCTTCATTTTGCTTCCCTGGCTAGTTGGTGAAAAGAGGAAGACATTGCAAGTCAATATTTCAAATATTCAAGATTTAGCTGAGCTAAATTATTTTTTGATTGGATCTGGTTTAGTGTTTATTATTTGAAGACTTTTCTTTGGGAAAGTGAAGTTGGCCACCATTTGGCATCTACAAGAATAATTGTTTCACACTCTTCAGCTTTAAGCTGGAAAAAGGCAAAAGAGTTGTGGAGCTGAACTAGGAAAGATATTTCTCTTGGCTAGTCTCTACTTCCTCTTAAAGCAGAAACTCTTAGAGGGAATCAGAGCAGTTATCCACTTCTTGCAGACCTAGAAATATAGATGAGAGTCTTCAGCCTGTGCACATTTTACCAGATAGACAACATGCAAATGCAGAAAATTTTAAGGTGACGGTAATTTAGTTTCTTCGGATGGGGTTTGATTTGGGGATGTGGAGAAGGAGTATTTCAACTTGTTTGGATGCATTTTGTTGGAAAATTAGAGTATTAAATTAAGTTACTTTAAAATACAGTGTGGTATTGCTGGTGTTGGAGTTTTTTTAAACCAGTAGAAACTGAAATCAGCCAAAGTTGGCAGTTCTTCTGAAATTTTTGAAGTCTATTTTGTGCATACTGAGAATTGAAACACAGCAACAGTAAAATAATCCCATCATTAGGACAGTATACTTATTTTTTCAAATCATTTTGTAAGATTAATAAAAAAATTAATTTAAACTTTTACATTTATACTAAGGATCATCTACAGGTGATACAGTTCTGGTTTGAAAGCATACAGGATATCACATATAATTCCAATTTAATAATCATTTTAGTGGCTCTGAATGGCCACACATGGATAGTTCTCCTCTTCTGTGGGGTTCACTCATACATTGATGTTTTGTTCTGCAGTGTAAAGGAAAGGAAGTATTCTCATCACCAAATGTTGTTACATGCCTACATTGGGAGGTTCCTTGTGTGATTCATGGAAAACTCCCACACAGAACAATTCAAAATTCAGAACAGAGCTCAATTTATTCAGTCTGAATTGCTATCTAAAGGAGCTTCTCTCTTTCTCTCTTAACTGTATAAATAGTATATAGACACTCCTCATTTATACTGTTAAAGTTACAAACTGTGGTTTGCCTGGCTGCAGGCAGTCTGCGCACTAGCTGGGATTGTCTTGTGAGGGAAAAGATGCAGATGGATTGGGGTTTTCTGATACACAGATAGGACAATACTTCTGGAAAGCTAGTTTGGTCATAAGCCATACAGTCCTTGAGCTTTCTGTAGGTCTTGTAGTTCATTGTGATGGTAATTTTTTTACGAGTACTGTAGCTCATTAGAAACTGGACTGAAACTTGAAATATTACTGGCCATCAAATAGTTTCAAATATCAGTAATTTGTGGGTGTCATAGACATCAGGCAAATAGATATTGTTGCCCTAAAACTTTATACCCCGTTACTCATATTTCAAATTCATAAAGCTTTACATAATGTTTGTTCTTGAAACACATTCAAACTGGGAAAAAGTTTAAATTTCTGGTTTGATTCTTGTTCCTGTAGTATTTGAAATGCATGTGTCAAGAATACAGTGCCTAAGAATACATGAATCAGCTATTACTTTTCATACAGCTTTGTATGGGCAGGATTGTCAGAGGGAAAAAGACAGATTATCTTGAACGGAAGTAGCATATTTTGATGTAGGAAATACAATGTAGGGGGGGTGGGTGTCAGTAGCCTTTGATCTTTTTGCTTATCCAGTTCACAGGTTTTTGCGTTTCAAGCTTTCAGCATTTGTATGTCTGTTCATTACTGCTTTACTGTGGAAAAGGTAGGGTACCTTGGGCAAGTTCAGTTCTTCCAAAGCATTCTCACTGCCTCTAAGACTTAAAAGTGCAATTTGCCGTAAAGCACTAGGTAGGAACATAGAACTTGAAATCCATTACTCTGTACTGATGAGGTTTATCCTGAAGAACCTTTATGTACACTGACCGTGGCTTGAAAAATGATATCACAAAATCAGAGTGTTTTTTTCATTCAAGTTTAGTATTATATTCAGTGTAGCAAGAAATGGTTTTGCGTGACAGTACACATGTAAATGTCAATGCATATGTCATTTACCGTGTATATGGATGTTCTGTGAGATTCGCAATGATCATGTTGGAGAAAACTCTCTGTTACACTAAATAAAATGTGCTTAGTAAAAATTGCTAGCAATTTTTTTCTAGACCTATAATGACATGGTAAGAATACAAAACAAAACTACCAGAAACAAACCATTTTTCAAGCAGTAATATCTACAGGACAAGTGATCTAAATTGCTGAAACAGGGAGAGTTCATCACTGCACTGCAATAGGACTTGAAATACAACCTAAAGGCAAGTGAAATACTGATTCCAAGCTTTGAAATAACAGCAACAAATTTACCTACAGACAGAAGATGCATGGAAGCAATAAACGAATTATACAAGTCTTACACACGCAATCTGATTATTCTGACCAAAGTGTTAATTGGATCCTAACTGCCAGATCTGATATCTGTAGTCTTGTAGTGGGAACCTTTCAAAGT
>NW_020897719.1:8035617-8053117 GCF_003984885.1 Neopelma chrysocephalum
TTTTTAGAGGTAAAGCTGAATTTTTAATGTACAACAAAAGAGTGGTGTTAAATACAAAATCTTAGTCTCCATTATTTCTCTGTTAAATTTATCTGGGAGAAATCCAGATTTCTTAATCTTCAAAGAAGTTCTGTCTTCATTTTTGCAGCTATGTTCTTGTATCTAATTTCCAATATCAATGTTTTCATTCTGAGTCATAGTTTTTCTTTTTGTTTTAATTAGTACATTCTCATGTATTAAACAGTTTACAGTCATTCTCACCTGAAATGCTTTTTAGATGTGTTAAAAATTTGTTTGTTTACATATCTGTAATTTTATTTAATGGAATCCAAAGAAATGGGGGACATGAGAAACTCTTCCAAACACGATGGGCCTTCCATCTGAGTCCATCATGGAGCCAACAGATTATGTGATTTTCAGAGGCTGTCCCATCCATTCTGCTTTGTAGGGCTGCTGTAGCAGTCATCTTTATGGCAGAGTTGGGAGTTCAATTTCTTTGAGGACGCCTTGTAACAAATGGGTTGCAGTCATAAATCACATTCACTTTGTCACTTAATTTTTCATGAGAGGTTTGACCAAGAATATTTTGGGAGTTTGTGGCCCACTCAAAGGAAGGACCATATCTTTTCACTGGGTTGCTCTACCTGAACTAATTTCCAATACATTGAGAGATTTATATGAAAAAGAGTCAGGGATTGCCTCTCTACTACATTTTTGTAAAATCAGATTGGAAATCTTCAAAACCACGGACATTAAACAAAGGAAATATACCTAGTGCACATAATTGGCCATAAAATAGCAGGTTTGGGATAATCTTCCAAACCAGATAGCACAGTAGCACTATGCCAGTAAGACGTAAAGTACAGTCTGGTGTATCACTGAAGGCTGTGAAATGTACCAATTTATATTATCCAGTGACAATTAGAGAAATATCTTTGCTTAATATGTTTTGCTAATGTGAAGTTCATGTAGTTTTCAAAATGTCTTGTCCTTTGGAAAGTATAAATGTATCAGGTATGATACACACATATGGATCATCAGATAAAATTCTTTTAAAGGCAATATTATCTACATAAATCTGTATTTTTACTAATGATCTTGGCTGCCAGGTTTTTTCATTCTTCTGTCTGTCATCCTGAAAAGCAAGTATATTAGGTTCTCTACTTTAGCTTATTCACCTTAAAAGTGACTGTTGAAAATTACAAGAAAAACAAATTTTGAGAGAAAAGCTGTAAGAGTGTACTGCAAAGCAGGCATCTCCAAGAGTAAGAGCACGTACAGTCAGGGAGATTCAGAGCAGATACTACAAAAGCTAGCAAAAATATGCCTGATGAAGGGGAATCTGTATTTCAGACTGAGGAATAGAGGACTCTTGTGGCAGCACGAGTCTTGCTAAGCATCTTACTGGCTAGATTCTTTAGCACAGACTATGAACAAATCAGAGCCACTTACAGAGTTAAGTTGATTTCCACTCTCTTTAGATCAAAACTTTTACTTGTGTATTTGAAAATACACAAGCCAGGAAAGACAGAGGGAATGTAAAGGTAAGAGAAGTGGTGTACAACACCCTCACATTTTGTTATATTTTATAGTAGTAAGCATGTAAGTGTTAGAAAAATTCTTGCAGGGTTTAAAGGTTAAAGGTAATGGTTTAATTGGGAAAGTGTCTCTCTGCCTTCTCATATCTGTGTGACGTGGTAGTTTAGTTGTATCACTGAGGTGAAACTGTTACAAGAAGGCAATTTCAGGTCTCACATAAACAAAGGAAATTTTAGTCACTTCAGAGGGAATTGAGTACTGACTCCAGTTAATGAATTTTACTCTTTGCTCTTGCATCCCAAAGTTCTAAAAACCTGTTTGTCTTGCCTGTGGGACTAACTAAACTTAAAATAAAACATTATTGTATAGAGAAGTGGCGTTTCCAATACTACAAAACTTCTAGATATCATAAAGTGTAATGACCAGCATTAACCATCTGAAAGTTAAGTGTTTACTCAAGTGAATCTGCACTCAATGGAGAGAGACAGGTGAACCGAGAGTGGGGTTAGTTCCGTGCTAAAATAGATGCCTAAACTAAATCAGATAAACTTGCTCAGGAGTTCTTTATTCTGTTGACTATGGAAGGAGTACAGTGATAGCTGAGCTTAAATTCCTTCCCACAAGTGTCTGATTCTGAGTGGAAATCTGGTTTGTCTTCTCCACTTGTATTTTAGAGCAAGACCTTCAGAATTTTTATTCTTAAAATTCACTTGTTGTTTGCAAAAGTTTATCAGACTTTTTAGTAATGGCCGGTACGTTTACTTTCAGTCTCTTCATTAATCAGTGTTTTAAAACCATTGTTTATGCTGTAATGAATCATGTGGAAAGTGGTATTCTGTGTAATATTAGATGAAGTAATTTCTTTTAAAAGCAGATTTGTATTTCTTTTTTCTTCTAAGTGTTACATTTATACAAAGTCTTTTAGGGTAGATTCAAGCAATAGAAACATTAGAGGAGTTTTTCCTCTTAAGGTTGGCTCATGTTTTAACTTATTAATAATAATATTATTTTTACTGATTTACAGAAGACTGGAATGTCCCACAACATCTCACAAAGCAGGATTTATATTCCAGCTTGCTATTATATACAGAAAAAAGATTTGAATTTTGCTAGACAAGCAAGCAGCTGCTTTTTCATGAGTGGAAAACCTGGCCTGCTGACAGCTGTTTGACTGTGTCCTGGTTAGCTGGAGCGATGGTCTCACACTGTGTGTCTGCCACAGCCGCTCGACACACACTTTAGGCTCTTCCACAGGGCTTTTCTCTTACATACAGAACCACATGTACTTGCTGTGTCTTTCCAGCTCTCACATATATTCCGTTGAACATGTGTGTATGTGGATGTTTATGCATATGCAGACACTTGATCTCAGTGTGTAACAAGTGGAAAATAAAACCATGTCCAAAACAACACCTACACAAAAATGCATTCTTGAGTTCAGGGGACAAGCTAATAATCTCATGCCAAGGCTTCCCAAGTTTCAGTGTTCACTTAGGAGTGACTGAGAACCCAATTCTCTCTGCAGAGACTGGGTGACTGAGGTGGCAGCCTTTGCTCTGTACTCCAATATGTCCATGACATTTTTATTCCTGTGTAAGTCAGACCTCCTTAAAAGACTAGCTGAGCAAGAAGGTTTTCCTTCTACTGAAGAGTTGTATTATGCAAAATTTTTTTTAGGCTAAGTGTCTTTATTGTGGAAAACATTTACTGCTTTAAGATACTTACTTTGCTGTCTGTTTTAATCATATCCTTTGAAACAGTCTCAATAGATTTTTCTCTTTGTAATATTATGACATTTGATAAGGTGATTGATTATGAAGTATTGAGAGCCCTGCCATGTGATCATTTATTTTTAAATACACATTTGTACTAGCCAATGCTTAAATTTCTTGCAGGAATACATGAGAGATGAAAAACATAAAACTTGAGTCTGATCGAACCTGATGCTTCTGGAAATAGAGTGCCACAGTACTGTGGCCTTAAAATAACAGATTCTGACTGAAACTGGAACTTTGCAGTGATAAATACTATGTAGAAGTTATGGTCCATCTTTGGTACAAAATAAAAAAGATCTACAACTGTGGTATAGGCAAAGTAAAGTGTGTTTGACGATGACATCTTTCTTTCCCTGTGCAGGTGCCTGTGTCAGTGGCCATGATGACTCCCCAGGTGATCACCCCTCAGCAAATGCAGCAGATTCTCCAGCAGCAAGTGTTGTCTCCGCAGCAGCTTCAAGCACTTCTCCAACAGCAGCAAGCAGTTATGTTGCAGCAGGTAATGTGGGTTACCTGCTTTGGACTGTTAGCACAGGGCATTCACACAAATGTCAGCCAGATTGTATGGGTCTTACTTTGTAATATTTCATTGTTCATTACAACAAAAAAGAATGAAAATAAATGCAAAACTTCTCAGTCTTTAAATTTCTTGTTTCAATTGCAGAAGTGTGAAATTGTATTTTCAAATATTAAATATAATATTAAAAACAGCAGCAGCAGTGGCAGATGCATTAAAAATACCAAACAAATTGATATTCAAATTTTCAAGTGCTTAGGCACATTTTAATTGTAGACCTGCCAAAGGAAGTGAAAATAGAGTTGCAGATAATTGTTGCTTTAAAATTCATAACTCTGTAGTGCTCCCTTTAGTCACATAAATGGATGCGGTTATGAAATTCAAACATAACAGCTTGTTCATCAGGGGAAACATTTTTTTATTTTATTTTTTTCATACAAAAAATTGGTACCAGATAAGGCTCAAAAGAGGAAGGAGGTTGCTGTTTCCTTAGTACAAAATCTGTCAGTTAAGTGAAAAATGCATGAACTTGTTATTCATACAGTAATGATAGTGTCAATGATCATGCCTTGGTGTAAGGCAGAGTGAATTTTTGGGTGCATGCTTAATTGTCATACAGAAAATTATGTGTCTGTTTGTCATAGTCATAGCTCAATCACTGAACTGTATGTTTAAACATTTTAATATCCAGTACCATGATCATTACAGGCAATTCACCTTCAGTTGTGAATCCAGCATCCTGCTAAGCAGATTGACAGATTAATTACTTTTTTCCCCTCAGAAGCAGACAGTTTTGTTTGGCCTTAGTGACTTGTAGGTTTCTTGCAAGTGGATGAGTGCAGCTTCTGATGTGTTACATAGGACATGTGAGGAACTTAGGTATAGTTATTTGAGGAGTTAATTTGGCTCTTGCATTGCCTTTAGAATACAGATTTTCTATACCCTTTTGTTTAGGATATTTTGGAATCTGCATTGGAAAATTTCAGAACCGCCTTGGAAAAAAATGTATGCAGATCTGCCTCTTCAAATCACATTTTTTTTGTTATGAGGTGATTCTTAATGGCTACTCTACCATATGCCAATCTAGAAGAGTTTAGGAGATTTATAATACTTGAAACTTTTGCCTTTATTTATTAAAGTCAAAATGGTTTATTCAGCAACAACTACAAGAGTTTTACAAGAAACAGCAAGAGCAGTTACATCTTCAGCTTTTGCAGCAGCAGCAGCAACAGCAGCAGCAGCAGCAACAACAGCAGCAACAACAGCAACAGCAGCAGCAGCAACAACAGCAACAGCAGCAGCAGCAGCAACAGCAACAACAGCAGCAACAGCATCCAGGAAAGCAAGCAAAAGAGGTAGGAGCTAAGACCCTTGCTGATGCATACTAGTCTGAGCTGTCAGAAGCTTGGAAAAGACAAGATCAGTTTAGATCTTTTCCTTTGCAACTATCAAAGATTTGTTCTTATGTTTTTACTGGGCTTAATAGCAGGGCTGGTATAATTCTTCTGCTCCCCTTTCTGAGACACAGGATTTGAGCAGTCTAGTGCTGCTGTCGTCTAATGTTCGCTAATGAATCCAAGTGTGCAAAGAACAAGCTGTGTGGTGGACTCCGTACTGATTATCTTGCATTTACAGGCAATCTGTGTTGGGGAAGGAGCCTTACTTTGCTCAGTGGCACAGCTCAGAGAGCATGCAAATTTAGTCCATGGCTGAAAAAGAGCAACTGAGCACAGATTTCAAAGTCACAGGCCCCTGATTAATGAACTGCTACTGTAGGTTTGAAGTGGCGAGTGGAAAGTTACAGTTTGATGTACTCATAAATCAACCTGACAAGTGGGTTTCTCAGGCCTAGCTTGCACTTGTCAGCAAACTGCATCAAATATAAACATAATACAAACAAAACACGTTGAAGTAGTTAAATTGATCAGCAGGTATCCTAGACGTTGTCTTCAAGCTGCCTATTATGCAAACGTCGAGGAAGCAGTTGTGACCTCCTGAGGCTTTGTTTCTGTTTGGATTTGTGAATAGAATTTCAGACAGCCATCAACTACAGAATAGAAATTGCTCCCTTATTTCTCCGGAGGCTCTGGGCAATCCACATGACTTGCTCCATTATGCAGTCTGTTTTCCAGTGAGTGCATCAGAAGTTTCTCTTTTCCCTAAACTAGAAAGGAAAGGTCTTCCACAGCAGCTTGTCTTTTTCTGAAGTGTGACTGCCTTCTCATACCCCTCCTGAGTCTTTGTAGACTCAAGTTTGTCTTGAAATGCCTCACAAAATTGGAACCTATACTTTTGCTCCATAATAGGGCACTTCATTGCCTTGAATGCCGTGCTCCTTGTAATATATTCCAACAAGAAAAGGGAGCAAGCTAACAGGCCAGTGAAAGGAAGGCTACATCCCAGTTTACTAACAGATCACTGGAGACCATGTTCATGGGCCACTGCCAACCAAATTTAGTCAACTGGAAAAACAAGAGTGCCTTCAAATCACAGGCTGCTGTTAAAAGTTACACTTTTAGCATAGATAAATTTGTTATCATCTTCCATAAGCTGAGCTTTTTTTTTTTGTTTGAATCAGTTGTTATATACTTTCTCTTGACCCTTTTCTTTAGTGTGTCAAGTGGATGTTGCCATTTTCCCTAACACCTAGTAGCTTGAATGAACATAATAGAAAATTTCAAATGCTTTCACTGCCTGAGTATTCTACAAATAGCATTATTATTTAATAACTTAGATTAAAGGGAAAGAAGTTGATTTTATGGTTTTGGCTTTCTAGCCTTTACTATACACTTTACTTTTTCTGCTGCATTTGCTTTTTCTTTTTCTTTGTAGCAGCAGCAGCAGCAGCAGTTGGCAGCGCAGCAGCTCGTCTTCCAGCAGCAGCTCCTCCAGATGCAACAACTTCAGCAGCAGCAACATCTGCTGAATCTTCAGCGTCAGGGACTCATTTCTATCCCACCTGGCCAGTCTGCTCTTCCTGTCCAGTCTCTGCCACAAGGTATTTGAATAATATGTGATTGGAGTAATTTCTAAATTCACAACTTTTTAATCATTCTATTTGCATCTGAACTTCAGAAGTTTCCTGTTATGACACTTAAACATACTTTGTAATAGAAACTTTATTATATTACCAAATTTTCTGGAAGCTGATAAATTTTGCAGCATAGTTTTATGAAGAAAAGCAGCATTTTAGTGGTTTTTTTCCAGATGGAAGGTGCATGTTTATTGACTTTATATGCTGAAAACAATTTCTAATAGCATCACAATTCAAGAATTGTTGCTTTTCTCTGGAATCACTGAAATCTGATTTTGTGGAATATAAGCAGATATAAAATACTTCAGACAGTGATATTAAAGCCATTCAAAAAAATCAGTTTTTTTTCTTTTTCTTGCAAGAAAGTAAAGTGTCTGGCATTGAAAAGCACTTTGAATCTTCAATTTATGACAAGAGAATTTAGGGACAAGCCTTAGCATTCATTTTCTTTGCTATTCCTTTGTATGAAATAGGTTAAATATGACAACCAGTTTTGAGATGGTGATTCCAATAGCAATGAACTATGACTGACAAATAACAGTAAAGAATTTCTGAAAAAAAAAATTAAATTCCTTTTTCACTTTGATCAGGATTTCTCAATGCTGAAAGAAAATAGGGCACACAGTTTTGAAAAGTAAATTAACTTGGAGATAAATACTGCTTACATTTTAAGATAAAGTCAAAGTCTTCCCATCTAAGGACTCTGTCTATAACCTGCAAGGTATGTGTTTCTGTTTGTTTTACCATAGAGAGTTGAGCTAAATGCCTGTCATAAAAAATTACACAATAATCTGATCTCTGGTGCCCCAGTCCTGAAATGAGCATTGTTTAGACTGTTTTCATGACAGGTAACATTATTTTTAATTGGTTTTTATGCATGTAATTAGCTCCTCCACCAGATAACTATTATGAAATCGAAGCTTCAGAAATACTCTGCAAAAGCAGAGTACACAGTATATAGACAGGGTATACAATAAAACCCAATCAGACCAAACCAAAACAAGCAAACAAAACAAAACCCCAAACCAACAAACAAACCCCCACCCACCAGAAAATCAGAGATCCAAATAAATGTGTTGATTCCATACGTTGTGTTGTGTGAAAAAGCTATGACACAAGCATATCCACAGTCATAAAAACCACGATGAAAAAGAGTCCTATTATTTTTTGCGAATAGCAATGGGGAGATAAGTTGATTCATGAATTTGGACATGTGAGACTGATAATGCTGGTTTCTTTTTGCACAGAGTCACACTGGACCTTAATGGAAAAAAGCAATTGAAACACAACCTCCCTCTGAACAGCTTTACCTTTTGCAACTCCTCTTGTGCCATGTGTTTCAAGAGGAATTCCTCAGGTTTTCTCTCACATTAAGCAATCCCCACAGATTTCCCTCAGCACTCCTACCCAGTTGCACTGATATTCGTTAGTTTAATGCAACACTCATTCATCCACGTCTAGAATAAAAACATAGAAAAAATAATAGCTTTTAAAATGGTTTTTAGGAGAACTAGTAAACAGTTCTTTTTAGGAGCTTTCTTTTACTCAAAGAATTAAGTTCAACTGAAGTCATGACAAAAAAAAGATTTATAGTAAAGAAAGAAGAAATTATGAAATATTTTACAGTTAAAATATATATGGATTGTTGTAGTTAAAGTAAATTAATCTATTTTTTCTTTTGCCTTGATATTTTTTAGTTATAATGAATTCCAGACAAGTATTTAATTCTTCCATTTTTAAATTAAACTACAGAATTGAATCAAGGTAATACACACTAGATGTGGTAAAAGGATGTTTTTCTCCATCTGTTGTGCTGCAAAAGATATGTTATACAGAAAGATTTACGTATGTGTAATGCAAATATTTTTATATGCATCCATTCAGATTGCTGAGTTATGTGGATGACTAGAACACTGAAAGTAACACACAAGGATTCAAGTTTATAAGTTATTGGTCATAAACAGTCCCATAAACCACAAATTATTATGAGCAAAGATAGCATGGGGTTTTCATTTGTTAGTGTGAAAAGGTGTGAAAAGGTGTAAAAAGGTGTAACCTAAAAGTACACCTGTTAGGTTTGCAGGAATAAACAGTATTTTCTTCAAGTATAGCTCCTGCCTTTAAAGAACAGGAATGTTTACCATGTCTTCTTGGTGGCCAAGTGTCGCAAATAAGATGCAATAGGTGTTTTAGCATCTATTTTGTGACAAGGTCTTCACTATGCGGTATCCAAAAACAGTGGCTTGCTTTGAGTTACTTACATGTATTGCTGCATTGATGCTAGTTAAATGCAAAGAATTTTAAATCACAGCAATAAAAAAACCCAAACAAACAAAAAGCCCCCAGACCCCAAGTTTTGATTGGTCCATGTTGGGAAATGAAAAACAATTGCATAGATGGCTTTTATAAGTGATAGATTTATTAAGCATTTATTCAAACATAAAAATAGAGTAGATAGAGGTGAAAAGAGTTATGAAACTAACCTAAAAATTAACAAATTCTTAGCATTTGTAAATTTCATAGCAAATCAGTATTTGCCCTTTTTGTTATAGTCCCTAACTTTTATTCCACTCTGGGTCCTCTTTTGATCCTTTCCCCTGTAATGTAGTGTGGTATTTTAAAGGTTGTCATAACCTATGAAACTTTAAAATTTACCCTACTTTTACATCCAGACTGAATTATCTGTCAGCCATTTTATAGGTCTCTTGTAAAAAGAGACTTGGACTTTCTTAGACATAGAAACCACAAAATTGCCGTAATTTACAATTAATTACAAATCTGTTTATTAACTTTATACGTTTTAAATGCCTGCCCTTAATCCTTTTATCCTAAAAGGCAGCCTTTCAGGGTGCTCTGAAGAAGTGATAAAATTAACCAGCCTGAGCCTAGAGAGAAATTTCTTTCTGATTAAAAAAAAATAAACATCTAGGGGAGCTAGGCAGCCTGGAGGCACAGCTCCATCCATAGCTTTCTGCAGTGGAAGGGGTTGCCCAACAGGTACCCAGAGGGGCAGGAGATTCCTGCCCATGGGACAGGCCATTGCTCCAGCTGCCTCTGGCCCTCCTACATTCACCCAGCCTATGGGATGACTCTTTCTCAGCTCTCCTAGGACCCAAGGTTTTACAATCTTCAGTGAAATTTCTCTCTATTGTGTCTGCAAGACACGATGTTTGCCCTCTGATTATCCAAACAGGTGGGTTTATTCTTGGTTTTAATTTTTTTCAGTTCAAAATTAGTTTATTTTGTTCAACAGCAGGAGGAAAGGAAGACTTTGAAGTAAATAATGTACTGTGTATATCATGCCACCTAAATGAATACCTTACTTTTCATTTTGATTTGTGATTACATTTGCAGGTAACTGTTATTTACTATATTAAAATGGTTTATTTGCAGTGTTGCTGGAACATACCTCATGAACTCAGCAGTAATTTCTTACCTTCATTAAACAATTACAACTAGTATTACCATCAATACCGCTACCCATCTCTCTAATACAGTAAATTAAAGCCTGGCTTCTTTGCTTGATTCCTTAAAACCTAGCTTTTCACTATACAAATATGATATAAACTCCAGTTTTAGTACTTACATTCCAATCAACTCTTTTTCACTTTGTCGTTAGCAGAGTTTGCCAATGGTTGTTGGTATCTGAGGTATTAAAGCAGGACGCAAAGCAGTAGTCTAAAAATGAGCTGCTTTCCCATTAAAAAAAAAAGCTTTCACATTAAAAACCATTTTGTTTCCACACTACCTCTAGAAATTATTTTTGTAAATAACTACTAGTCTATTTTTTTTACAGCTTTCTATACTTCATGGTGACACAGCTACTAAGAACTATTACTGTGCTTTTTCATAATTTTTTGTTGAATCTGTTTTAGTAGTCTGAGTTTATATGTTCTCAAAATAAAACATTATCTAATAAACAGATTTGCCAAACAGTGAAAACCAGTCTTTGCATCTTTCTATTATATCTTGTTTACCAAACAAAAATATACTCAGGGGGTAGTTTGAATGAATAGATGCTTTCTAGTACTTTTCAGAACCAGAAATTTGAGCTCTTTTGTAAAATAAAAAGAGCAAAAAATTGATTCAGACAGCATCTGCATTTTGAATGTTTTGCATTCCATCAGATCTAGATACCATGAGCATGTCTTACCTAATTTCAGTTGAGATGAGATACAGAAGACAGTATTACATTTTAAGATACCTCTTAACCAAACGCTGTCAGGCTGAAAAACCTGGCTGTGAAATCAGGTCTTTCCCAAGAAGCTCTCTGAGCTTCACATTCTTTTCTGCATTTAATTTACTATTCTTCAAAAGAGAGATGTCAAACTTACAAAGTCTGGCAATGACATAAGGTGTATACATTTCTGATGAACTCTTCATCTTTCAAAATCTGAATTTCCTATCTTAGCTGCATGTTTGTGGCAAGATAAGAGAATGCTCACAGCCCTTCTCTTGCCTGTGTTTTGGGAGTCTTTACTTCAGGCAGAAACATATTGTACTGGAGTTTTCCATGACTTCATGAAAACTCGAGCCAGACAGCCCTAACACATATGTATCAATACTTTCAACAAGACATTGCTATTTGTGGCCCAGGATGAATCCTGGAAACTACAAGTTTCCAGGCTGCAAGCAGAGTAGAGAGCAAGTTTAAGCTCTATCTGCATAGATCTGGTGGCTAGACTCCAGAATAGTACTGTGCATATAGCAGAGAAGTTTGAGGAGCTCTTCAAATTTTATGTGGCTGCCCATCACCCCAGAAGACTGGCAAAACAGTCTCCTTTCTCCTATCTAAACCCTCTGATTTGTTTTCTACAGTAGAGCTGGATAAAGAAATATAGTGGAGAAATTTGATGGTCTACACTACATGTAATTTCACTCCCTGTGTTGAGAGAGTTGTAAATGGGCCAATTTTGCTAATAACTCCAAGATCGTGAGTTTGATTCCCATATAGGCCATGCACTTAAGAGTTGGACTCAATGATTCTTGTGGGTCCCTTCCAACTCAGAATATTCTGTAAAATCTGTGAAATCCAAGTGCTGCTAGCTTTCTAGTCGGCTGGTACTGAAAAACTCAAGTGGTCACAAGTATGTAGCTCAGCACTGTAGTTTTGTCTTTGGGTTTGCCTCTTAGGACATATTTTTAAATGGGATATTTTTTGTAAATATTACAAAGAACTAATGAATACATGAATGTCATTAATTAAGGTCAGATACATTCTGATAAAATGTTAAACCTGTTATGATCTCATAGATTATTTGATTTTTCTCTTCTGATTTTCCTCCCTCCAGTCTTCTTCCCCTTTATCCAGCTCTTGTTAAGTGTTTAAGAGAATATCAGTGCTTGTATGTTTGGTGTAATATGTTTTTCTTTTTTCCATTATATGTTTGATTAAGAAGAATTATAAAACCTAAGTTAACTGAGATGTATTGAGTTATTTTTGCGTGTCAAGAAATTGAGTAAGCAGACAACAAAAATCTTGTTTGTAGTAAATTTAGGATTGGGGTTTTTTTTAAGAAGTAGTTGCAAAGAACTTGCACTCTTTGATCCTTGAGCTATGTTTTCAGAAGAAGTGTAAAATTGATGATTTTTAATTGACTGTTTACAACACAAGAGAGGGTAGTTAGATTACCTGAATTCTAACTGAAGACAAATTTATGTTTTATTACATGTCGATTGTCCTGGAAAAACAGCATCAGCTTTATTGTTGGCATTAATCCCTTAATAACACTGAGGTCATTATATGAAACTCTTTACTTTGTTATATTAGTGGGGCTCTCTTTCATTTTATAGCTGGCTTAAGTCCTGCTGAGATTCAGCAGTTATGGAAAGAAGTGACTGGAGTTCACAGTATGGAAGACAATGGCATTAAACACGGAGGGCTAGACCTCACTACTAACAATTCCTCCTCTACTACCTCCTCCACCACTTCCAAAGCATCACCACCAATAACTCATCATTCCATAGTGAATGGACAGTCTTCAGTTCTAAATGCAAGGCGAGACAGGTAATTCTGATGAGATTTCAACTGTGCTTCTCATTTGACGTAAAGCTGTTGTATAACATCATGTCACATTATTTCCAATCACAAAACCACACCTAATACAGGTTACTTAAGAGACCGTGGAGACCTGATTTTTCAGAATTGTTTATCAATATGGCATAACAATATCTAATTGTGCAGACACAACAAATTTACCCACCTGTGGTTTTACAACACCTGAACTTAAATCACAGAATCGAGTGGGCTGGTGCAGAGGTGTAAATGCACATTTGCAGGCACAATTTTGTAAGGCACATAGTTTCATTCATATTTGAGTTAACACATCTAGCAGTCAGGCCCTTACTGTTGAAACACACTCCTGGTGTCGTTGAAAATGTACGTCTATATGAGTTTTCGAGGCTGTAATTCAGTGCAAAGATTCTATGTTAAAAGTGCTTCATAACAGTATATTAAAGAAGTTCTCATTTGGTCCTTGTGAAAAGAACTACTGCTTTTTCCTTCTTTTGTGCATGACAGTAACACAGTTGACATATTTCATACAAATTTTCTGTGGTGTTAGTGTAGAATTCCACTATACGGATAAAGTTAAAATCATTTTTCAGACATATTGACAGATATTCTTCATTGTTCCTTAATTTCAAGTAATGGATTAAATGCATACAACAGTACATAGTATCGGTAGCACTTATCAGTGAATATATTAGTGTAGTCAGGTGTAGATGATCTTAATATAAGATGAAATTTAATTTGTATAATCGGTAAATTTTTTTCAAATAAATATTCCATTTAATTATTTTAATATTTAAATTATGAGACTATGATTGAAATGTCTCTTGTCCTCATGTGACTGTGAGAACATTTTTCCATCATTATTTTGTATTAATTAAAAATCTGAATGCATTTATGGTAGTACTTTTAGTTAGTAGTACTTTTGTGGTTGTATCTCATAGAATGTTTCTTTGCTTCAGGATGTGTAGCTGACACCCACATATGCAGAACCATTCCCTGAATTTCTTTGATAACTTATCATGGATGAAGCTATTGCAGAGGTTCCAAAAAAAGACACAGAATACAGCTAGGGATTTTTATGAAGCCAAATAGCTAATGGAAGCAATGTTTGTGAACAGAAATATTCATTAATGGAAGCAACTTTATTTTTATACACATTTAAGTAGAAAATTCAAATATTTTTTGAGCATTCACAATATTCATAAATTCTGACTGTCGGTCTTCAATATTTCTTCTCAGAATTGATCACTTGTGAGTGT
This sequence comes from Neopelma chrysocephalum, assembly GCF_003984885.1. Taxonomy (NCBI): domain Eukaryota; kingdom Metazoa; phylum Chordata; class Aves; order Passeriformes; family Pipridae; genus Neopelma; species Neopelma chrysocephalum. The sequence continues at coordinate 8,049,755 of NW_020897719.1, forward strand.
ATTTTTTATTTATAGGTAAATGTTACACCAAGGTCATATGGCATAATTAGCATATGGTATTATACAGTCATCCCGTTTTTTCATCCTTTATTAACAGTCATCTTTGGCTCTATTTCTTCTCTAATTGGAACATCATCTAGCCTTGGCAGTTGAACTATTCAATAGAACGATTAAATTTTTCTGACTGCTCTGAGCTAAATTGACCTGTTTTGACCTGTTTGTCACTGATCGTAACCTGACAGGCGCTAGCAGCCTCCAACGATTATGGCTTTTGAGATGAATCTGATGCCTTATTCTTTTGCTACAGCTCGTCACATGAGGAAACTGGGGCCTCACATACTCTCTATGGTCATGGAGTTTGCAAATGGCCTGGCTGTGAAAGTGTTTGTGAAGATTTTGGACAATTTTTAAAGTAGGTGAATTTTTATTCATTACTACAGAATTGTTTAAGGCCAGGGAGAGAGAAAGATGGCAAACAAAATTTTACTGTAAACCATAGCAGAGATATTTTTTTTGTGTATTTCAAGCAACTGGATAATCGAGACTATTGTCAGAGGGTCAAATTGTTATCCTTTCTTTCATGTCGAACACTTTTGCAGGCCTTTCAGTAGCACAGTGTTTAATCCTCTTATTATCCTTTACTGAAATGGAGCCTCTGAAAATTTGAAGAAATGCTTTAGATTTTTATTGGATAGTAGGAGTATGAAGAAGCACATCCTAAACTCTGACAGTTTGTGCAAAGTGGGAATTAATGTGTGCAGTATAAATAAAAAAGCACAAGGGACTAAGCATGACCATTTAACTCTCACTTGCTAATCCGTTTTTGTTTTTATTCTTGTATGTGCACAATATACATAGGGAAAAAAACACTATGAACAGGTGGGTTTGCACCTTTGAGGACTGAATAGTGATGTCAAAAGTTTTCATCTTTCAGCATTTGTTTTAGGCAGTTATCATCTAAATCACAACATTTAGAAAATAAAATGCACAGCTCTTTCTTTTCATCTACAGCTTCAAACTGCAATGGGTTTCTGCATTTTTTCCTTTTTTTAATTTTAAAGTATTTACTAGTATTTCTGTGTTCATTTGAATTTTCAACAACAGCACTGATTTTCTACCCATGTACATTATGGACTGGTCTTTGTTAGAAGAGCCATACTCATTTGGCATGCAATAGATCTTAATGGAAAGCTACAGACAGGCTTATATAGATGGTAACTTCAGGGGCTGAGACTCTTATGTTGTCATGGTGCAGCTAACAGGGTGAATGAACTGTTTCATGCTTCATCAACAATTAAGTTAATTAGCTCATTTGAAATTGCACTGCTTTGTTGCCAGGATGTTGGCAGAAACATCAAAAAGATGTGTTTACAAATGGTAATCTACAGGGTATATTACAGAAGCACCTTAACAGCAGACCATAAGCACTCAGTATAACAATAACTTTTATAACAGAATTATAGCAATACTGTTCGTAAAGTATTTGCAATGCCTTCTCCATCTTTCACTTTTAAATGAAGTAACCTATACTGACTTGCAAGTCTTAGGTAAGTATCACTCTTGATAAATTTTTGTTTATTAGTGCATTAAGTGGAATGTCAAAACAACAGCTTATTATTGGTTAAAACTGTATAGGATTTAAAAGAACCTGATTTATATAAGTTTGTATTTAAAAGAAAATGAAATCTCCTAAATTCGATGCAGCGTTCTAAGTATTATTAATACTAAGAATTTAAATTCATTTAGCTTAAGCATTCTCCTTTTCAAGAAAAACCATATTTTTCTAAATACATCTATCCATGTAGGCTATAGTGATGCTAATTCTGTGGGCAGACTTTGCACATCCATTATGTCAGGTCTGCTGTTATAATCCATGATCACTAAAACCATTTTGATTAAGGCAGTGTAGTGCTAGGTTTACAGATGTTCTTGCTTTCCTGAACCAAATAACCCTGGAAGATGTGAAAGTGACATATAACATCTTGATAATTCTGGTGCAGAGTCAATCAGGGTTTACAGCAGTGTGATGGCTTTTGTCCTAAACACCAGCAAAAAATGTCCGAGAATATTTTGTTATTTCTTCTTTTCATTCAAGTCTGTCTTCTGTGCCCTGAAAACAAATAAGATGTCATGATGCTGAATAGGTGAGTTTGTTTATGAAATAGAAGTACTCCTTCATTTTACACTAGTGTTAAGATGGAAATCAATACATAACTTTAGATTAGCTTCTTTAGTACCTTTTCATGTTCACACTAATGCAAAATCCCCATTACAATTAAAAAACATTTTCTTTCAATTAAATATCAACTTTTAGTCCAAAGTTTGACCATTTTCCCAACCCATTAACTTTATAGGGGATGACAGGACTAATGGCTGTAGTTTTCAAGGCTTTGTTCTCAGTCTAATCTTTGTTGCGATGTTTCAGGTTCTCTGACTTGAAACAATATGATACCTGTGTTAAGAGAGTTAATGCAAGTATATTGTACCAAAGTGAAATATTAATAAGGTACACTACCCCAGTCTAGTAGTGTGTATTTCTGTAATATGCTTATGACAACTTTGAAGATTGCCTGGTTTATGAAGTGAACTGCAACTTCTGCTCAGAAAATGGTTTACCTAGCAGCTTGTTTAAAAAAAAAAAAAAAAGCCAAGCATCTGAGAAGGAGGATTAAGACAGAAAACGCCAGCTTTGCTTCACTTTACTAATAATGGAAAGGATTTAGGGTAAAGTGACAAATAACTTTCAATAAATGACTTAAAGCTACAAAAGCCATTTTCACCTTCATTTTTGTTTATCCAGTATCAATTGTTTTTAAGATAATTTGAGGACACTACAATTACCTATAATTCTTTTGAGGTATTCTGAATGGCTCAAGAAGTTTCACATTGAGTGCTGTGGACTAGTTTCATATTTGGAAACATATGCATTGGTTTCAAGAAAGTACAGCTGATCTTCTTCATGGTAAATTTGTGTATATGTAACAAAACCTAAACCTATATCTTTACTTTGATATCTTTCAACTACGGACACAAACCCACAGTTTATATTTCTTCGTAAAATGGTGTTAGATTATAGTTTCTCATGCAGGCAAAACCAATTTGACTGATCAGTAAAAACAACTTTTGGCTTAAAGAACCCTTCAAAATGTAAATCAGAAAATGTCGTGACATAGCTAGAAAGAAGATGACAAGATTTAAAGAAAAGTCCAGGCACTGACACAATTAGAAAAGTGTCAAAAATGCTTACGAAAACTCGGAATTTTGCTGTGAAACAAATGTTGACAGAAACTAACCATTTGCTGATCTCTAAGTGAGGAACCCAGTAGAACTATCAAAGCATTTATATTATTCTTCATGATGGTT
>NW_020897719.1:8055617-8063117 GCF_003984885.1 Neopelma chrysocephalum
TTTTCCTTCTTTAAATACACAGTGATGGAGTATCACTAAAATGTAAACAAGTATAAAATCCTTTCTTATTGAAGTGAGTTAAAGCAAGGTGATTTTAAGTAAAAAAATATTTTCCATATTATTTCAAGTATTTTCTAGCACCTTCTCGGTATTTGTACGTGCATTGGTACATATATGTACGCACACGTACACACATAGACGTACACATATAGACGTACACATAAAATGTGCATGTTAGAAAAATGATGCATGTTGCACATCTTGTAGTTACCAGCAGGTCTACACAATTTTACCTTTTATGAAGTAAAGATAATAATAGTAGTATAAACTCTCCAGGATGAAAATTATTACCTACTACTGGCTGTTTTGAATATATTTTATTTATTTCTCAACTGGAAAATGTGTCACATTTCAGAAAAAATAAAGTTAAATTGTGCAGTTAAAAACATTAGAGGACATCATTGGTCGTGATGTTTAAGGTGTAAATTTTTTTTCCAAATATTTTCAAAGAAGTTTTGTTTGACTTTTATAAGATAAAACAGTCATGTTTTAGGAACATATGCTCTCTTTTTAAAAATGTGTGACTGAATTTTGGTGCTCATTAAAGAGAAGCTTGTAATAGCTCTGGCTGGAACTGAGCATAGTGCAGACACTTCTGTGTATATTGCTCCACGTAACTCTGCCGGTGCACCTCAACCTGACCTATAGCACTTTGCTATTTTAGTCCTGGGCTGCTTCTGAGAGAGACTGACAAGAGTAACAAGTTTTATAGAGGTTAATTGATATGGGTAAATGTCCACTAGAATTTTAGTTGAAACTATCTCTCTTCTTTCCTCTAATGGTGTATTATCTTTTGCTTTGCAGACTCCAAATCTGTTTGGAAAAAAAAAAAGTACATTTTGACCCACTTCAATATTTATTCCAGCATGTTCCTAGAATATCATCCCCTATCTACCTCTTTAGAACACGCTGTATTTTTATATTGTTCAGTTATAAGTAATACATTCATTTCAGTCTGCTTCCTAATGGTATGTGTAGTTCATAATTTGCTTTCTTATTTCCTAATATGTTGCAAATATAATCAAGAGAAAATCCTGTTTCTTTCAACAACGTAATAAGCAGCAAAATTATGGAATAAGCTGCATGTGTGTTGCACAGTCTACTTTACACTTTCAAACCTATAATTCAGCTCTTCAGGATCACTTTTCAGTCCTCCAAGATATTTTCTCCCCTTAAAAAAAAAAAAAGAAAATCAAGTTAACATGGATTGGTAAAAGATGGAGACAAGATAAAAGATTAGGAATATGCCAAAGAAGTATGAAAATTGACCAGCACAACTTGTATATAACTTAAAAGGCATGACAAGAAAAACAAAACAAACAAACAAACCCCAAACAAACAAACAAACCCTCCCCAAAAAGTCTGGAATTATTTTCGGTCTTCTGGAGGAAACAATGTATGTCTGTCTTGGCAGATTGCAGCATATTAGATCCTAAAAATGCAGCAACTTTATACAGAGAAAAGTTATTTTAGAGAGTTTTAAAAATGTATTAGACCTAGTTCTTCTTTCGCTACATTGCCTGTCCTTGCATGATAAAGCAAGCCTACTTCACAGGCAAGCAAGATCAGAAAAAATAATTCTTAAAACAATTTTTACACTTTTAATGTTTCCATAAAGTAGCTTTTCTCCGAAATGCACAGCACAAGTAACCACATTACATGAAAGCATGGTATAAAAGATGCGGATATCTCATGAGTTTCCAAAGATTACTGTGTTAACTCTCAAGAAACTTGTAACATTCTCCCAAGTTACCATGTAATCATATTGAAATTACATTATACTGGACTTTCTTATCCCACACTGCATACTGCTGTTACATTTAAAGTTCCTCAGGGCAAGGACTGTGTCTGTATCTATTTTGTAAGGTGTTATGCAAACATATGGTGTTGTAATAACTGATAAATAATCATGAGTACACAGTAACCTCAAACTTGGGCTGGGAGATCTTTTATACCTACACTCTTGCTTACTCTAATGTGTTATCCACATATACCTGTGAGCATACGCAGGTGAGCATACATGCACGTGGAAGCACAGTGTACTGGTGTGTACTGGTGAGAGTGGTAATGATGCTGAGGTAAAATCTGTCTTCAGACCTTTTTCTGGCAATTTTGTACCCCATTAACTGAAAACATTAAACCATTACATTTACAGACTGTGCACTATCATGCTTCTGTAATTGAGGGAGTAAAATTCTTTTGAATCTAAATTTCAAAAAACAAGTGTATGGTACATTCTGAGCAATTACCTGCTTTTTAAACTGACTGTGAATTTTTTGCATCGGGGGGGAATGAAGTCAGTTCCTTTGAAAATAAATAAATTATAGGTTTTATGACTCGCATAAAGGAAATGTGTCCTTGGTGATGTTTGTACTTAGCATAAACTACCAAGCAAGCTACATGTATACTCTTTAAACAATTTTTTTTAAAAAATTTTAAACAGTAATTAAAATAATTACAAATATCTTTCACAATCTCTTCCCCAGCCATGCCTGTTGCAAGGATAGCAGAACCTGTTATATTCTGCTCACCTGAAAACTTTATCATTGGGTCGTAAAACTGAGAAGTCATGATTTAAATCAAAAGAGGCAAATGTTAGTAAAACTGAGATACTATTTTCCTAATTTTCCACTGTTTCTGATGAACACATTTTCCCCATAGATTAACAATCAAATGACTACATAGTTATCTGATTAATTCTTCTAGAAAAGAAAAAGGAGAAGATACATTTCCTCCACAGTGCATATAACTTATTTACTGTAACTGTGAGATAGACCATCCATGACAGTAGTCCTTGCAAAGCTTACCACTCGTGCCTACAGTGGAAAGAGCCAGTAAATCCACATTCAAATGCAGAACTCCTTTGCTCTCATTTCTTCTTTAGCCTGATCCTTATGTTTTCTTCTCAGTGGAGCAGCAAACACACTATTAAAGCTCAAAAAGGGACTTCTTTGATCCTGGAAGAGAGAGACAATAAAATTAAAATGTTGTCCTACAAAAAACATTATTAAATGATCTCTGTAAGGTTGTGCTTGATTGAAATCTCTGGGGAACAGCCACTTGGGTCTGGGCTGAACTTCAGTTGCAGGCAGCTGTTCACTGAGGTCCTCTTTCCCTGTTGCAGAGTGTGGTTTTGTTTTGCTAAACTGGCATGCATGCCCTGAATCTCTCCCAGGAGGCTTGCTGTGTTAGTAAGGTGTATAGCTGGTCCTTCCCCTGCCTTTACCTTGCACACTCTTCCTCATACTGGGGGGCCCAATCACTTCCATCATCCTCAGAGGCTACTTCTAGAAACTGCACTGAAAATTGGATATTCCCCTACAGCTCTGTTTTGGGGAACGAGTAGCAGATCTTCTGTTGTTGCTTAATGATTAAAGAAGAGCAGATAGAGAAATCTTAACAAACTCTAATTCACAGTAGTTCAAGCAGCCTAAAAGCAATTACATCTTTTGGACAATCATTTGTAAGATAATTCTCTTTATCTGCATCAGCAACAGGGAGTGGAAATCTGTTCAGTCACTCTAACAAATATCCATAATTGGTTACATTGGCCTTTAGATGGCATATGTGACCTGGGAGATAGGAACTGGTATCTGACTCATCACTGGGAAAGTTTGTAGAACTAAATGAAATAATCAGTTTTGTTGTTTTGTATTGTTTTGTGTAAGGCATGCTCTGATTAGGTCTTTTTGCATAACTCCCATTGGAACTAATGGAAGCCATATGCACAGGAGAGAAAAATGGACTCATAAACATATTTTCCTCATCTTAACACTGTCTTATTTGCTTCTCTAGGCACCTTAACAATGAACATGCATTGGATGACAGGAGCACTGCTCAGTGTCGGGTGCAAATGCAAGTGGTTCAGCAGTTAGAAATACAGGTTTGTTACATGGATGTATTATCCTACTATCAAACTATTTACTATCAACCTAAACTAAATTGAATACACTTGCCTTAGTGACTCTAGGTTAAAGCCATATGCTTCTTGCGTGAAATTTGTTAATACTCATGAACAAGTGGGATTTTTTATTTAAAGATTTTTCACATTATAAATTATGCAATAATTATCTAACATCAAGATTGTCTACAGTATTTTGCTTTAACTGAGACACCAATGCCATTCATCATGAATGAAAAATGCAGTCCTTGGAGCAAAGACTGGATCCAAGCCATCTTCAGTTCTTGAAACACTGGATCTGGACCTCTCTTCCTTCTTCCCCTTCTGACCTCTGGTGTTTGTCTATGCCATTCTGCAGGATTAAAGAGCAGCAGTACTCCCAGCGTGTCAGTGGGCATTTTTCTGCAAGCAGAAGGTATAATGTCAGACCTACTCAGGGAGGGTCCCACACCTGGGACTGTGAGGCTCCAGTGCCCTGTACATGCTCTAACCATTAGAGGTCACTGCATGTACGTGAACGCTCCCTTCTGCTTATGCAAGAAGTGATGAGTACCCCTGGGGTCTCACAGTATTTAGATTACACTTATCAGGCCACCAAGGTTGGACACAAGCCTCAGGAGTGACTCTGCAGGACACTTACACCATGCCACCCCCTCCTGCCCATACAGCAGTCATAGCAGGGGCATCTCTCAGCAGTCCTGTCCCCTCTTGGGACCAGCCAGGGGAGCTCAAGAGACATAGCAAGGGACTGAGATTTTTGTCTCTGTTACTCTCCATGTCTGGAGAAAAGAGGATAAACACGTTTCACCTGTCTCACCTTTTAGCATATTGTCTCACTGTTCTCTTTCATGTAAGAATACTTGTTCTTCTTTCAGCCAAGGCAAACTGTTGGGGTATTTTTTGTTTTAACACTGGAAACCCAAAACAGCGAGAGGATTGCACAATAATGTACATAAATTGTCATTTGCCTTAAAATGAAAGATTTTTAAACCCAGGTAAAGCTGCTGTTTCTTTTATAATATTCATAGGATAGTGTTAGCTTAATTTGTTCGTTAGGAATTTACGTCATGGCAAATACCATGTCTCTAAAGTATGAAGCCACATAGTATGAAGCCACACAATATGAAGAAACCTTCTTTGCATCCCTTGCCTCAAATGTTCTTTAATTGGAGATGCACTGAGCAAATTATATCCATAATACTGAAAATATATGCAGTAATAAAGATAGTTTCCTCTCTTAGAGTTACTTACAAGTTGTTTTCCTTAGTCCAGTCTCAGTCTACAGGTGTAACTATTGGGCAAGACTCTCCAGAAAGTGGTAATATTAAATATCAACTGATTCTTATTGCAATTAATGATGTAATCATATTGTAGGTATACAGAGCCAAGTCACTAGAATAAAATTTTGAGCATTTCTTCTTGCAACCTAGTTTGTGGGAAAAAAATTCTTTTCATGTTATAAGGTACCTTTTCATCCTTCATGTTCTGCTATTTTTATCAACAAGTTACATATTTCAAACACTTCCTCCTCTTTCTTTTTTTTTGCTTTTAATTTGGTAACTTGTTTGAGTCTGAAACTACAAATATTTACATACCATAGGGTCAGAAAATGGTATAAGTTAGGAAAAAGTAGAGGTTTGAGTAATGAGATGTTTTCTAAAGGCAGTGTAAGGGCTGCTTAAGAACTGTTTACCATTTACAAAGGCTAGGCTGTAATCTAACAGTCCAAGTGAAGATTTAGCTTGCAGTGTGACCAATTATGCCATTTTTTGCTTTGTCTGACTGCTAGTGAAGTAGGGTCCATCAGTTGTAATGAGACCCAGTTCAGTGTCGATGCCGACTTGATGGCAGAGTTCAGCATTTCACACTGCCTAGGCTCTGTCACTCTATTGAATTAGATTGATGATGGCAGATTGCAGGGGGCACTAACTGGACTTCAGTGGGAAAGGATGAAGTGTGTAGTCAATCCTGGCAGGCACTGTGCTTTGAGGACCCTTCACCCCTTCACAGCTGTTGGCACTAGGCCATTGCTAACAGTGTCCACAGGACTTTAAAGAGACTCTATGGGCCTTCTAATTTATGGTCTTAGTAACTTGTTACTGTTGAGGCAACTGTGACCTCAGTTCTCTTATTGACAAAAAGATGAAGTGCTATTTGTTTTCTCTGACCTTTTAACATATGAAAGGCTATAAAAGTTTTTTGGGTTTTTTTCTTTCTTTCCATGCCCGAAGTTACATTTCCTCTTAGATAAGTTTCTACTGACACAGACTTTTATATGTAGGAATCATTACACCAAGACAAGCTCCATGATAAGATGTATCACTGCAGTGAAATAGCTGTATCAGTCATTTCTAAAATGCTTCTGATCTCACTTTTTCTTAACAGCTTTCTAAAGAACGCGAACGTCTTCAAGCAATGATGACCCACTTGCACATGCGACCCTCGGAGCCCAAGCCATCTCCAAAACCTGTAAGTGCATATTGCTTTATAAACAGTAAATAGGTCTACGAATGTAGCAGGCTAAGAAAATGAACAATTTAGTGACAGTTAGAAAACAATGAGTGTGATAAAAAATGTGGCAATAGAATGAAAGTAAAATGCAATAGCTTGTCAAATTGTATGTTTCTTTAAAAGTAATGCTATCTTTTACAAAATCTATCCAATCTACACGATAGGTGACACTAAACAAAGTACACCTGTAAGTGTCCAAATCATTGCCTTGAGACTGAAGCTAGAGAGAATATCTTTTTATGATATATTTACAGATATTAAAAGGAAATCCACTTTGAAGGATTTGAAGTTCAGTGGCAGTAAATAGTAAATGTAAAATGAATCTAGGTACTTAGAAAATTTCTCAAATTAGTTACACAAATAGGAGACACAAATAAACAATTTTTTATTCTTAAACAAATGAACAAAAACGTTATTTTATTCAGCTAATTGAAAGAATTGTAAACGCCAGGGGGTTGCTCCTTTTTTTGTCAAGGCTGCAGTGTTATGCATTCACTGTGATTGATGCTGTTGGGGTTTGTACAGGTACTGAAAAGTCACTTCAGATGCTCCACAGCACTGCATCGGGCCCCAGTTGTGCAGCTGGATCTGCAGTCAGGTTCAAACTCCATTAAACTCAGTGTGGCTTCATATAAGCAAAAGTATTGTCTGATGCAGGTCCAGTGTTGTACTGTCAGGTGTCAGGCATTGCAATACTTAAAATTTACTGTGCTTAGATGCACTGCACTTATAGTAGAAGCTGTGTGAAACATGAACTGTTCATTAATGTTAACCATGACAGTAACTTTTGTATGTACAATATGAAGAGGATATACCAGTACTTGAAGATGAAGTGCTGGGGTATTGATGAAAATCTGTGGCTATAAATGTCTAGAAATGTAGGCAGAGGGAACATAATCTGTTTTAAAGAGCACACTTGCATATCATGCCCAGTTAATATTTACGTAGAAAGACAGCATGCTCCATCTCTTGTGTTTTCAGCTCCACGTACTTCAAAGAAAATCTTTGTTTGAGGGCACGCTTCATAA
>NW_020897719.1:8070617-8093117 GCF_003984885.1 Neopelma chrysocephalum
TCATTTTGGAATATAGGTATCATACACTACAGTACTGACCTCAAAAATATCTTCTTGATGAGGGTAGTATTCATGAGAAGCCTTCACAGGAGGACCTTTGGCATGCTTACTGCCCTACTTTCAAATTAATCCCATGTCAGTGTGACTGATTCTGTGGATGCTTTTTATTCCTTGAGAGTATATAATTAGTTTTGATAAAACCATTCAGATAAAACCAAAGGTGCAGAGACAAGAGCTAGAGGTTTTTCTTTGCAGGAAGGTATTCTATTTCTGTAATGCATCTGTTTGTAGACAGTGGCCTAGCTGACCTCTGGAGTCATCCTCTGCACTAATTTTATTGAAAATATACGGTGAGCTAGCATATAGTATTTAATCTGATTTAAATATGGTATGTTTGATTTGCTGGAAACTAATTAATCTACTGTATTGTTCATTTACAGTTATTTATACTTTATTGTACCCTCATATTTTCTTGGTAGGGAAAAGTAAGATCTTTTTTATTTGATACCTTTGTGTAGTTATATGGAATGTATACAACTGTGTACGCATGTTAGTTCAGAAAACTAAAAAAAATGATGCAGCAAGGGTGGCAGAGGCAGGTGTTGTACAAAGTTTAAAGCTATTTCTGTTAAATTCTTTCAGTGAGATCAGAACCTTTATGAGTCACAATGGCCCTGCTGTCAGAGCAAATTTCCACGTGGGCCTAATTATAAGAATACTTTTGCTTTTCTGATGCAAGTAAATCAATGTGTTCTAGTGGGTTGAGCCCCTTCACCCCCAACTTCATTTTTGCTGTCTAAACTCTGGTCATCTGAGCTGACAAACCCACCCATTAACCCAGTGAGCCACCCAGGATGTCTGCCTGTTTTTAAACTTTGAAAAATCATTTATTTTCAGAAGCCCAACATTAGTGAAAAACATACCCACCAGCTTAGGCTATGGAGCAGCTCTTAATGCAAGCTTGCAGGTAAAAAATACTAAATTATTCTTTCTTTGCTAACAGTAAATATGTGTGACATATTTAATTTCTGCTTATACTTTGGTATAGAGTTACCTATTTTTATGTTTATGTGGACTTGATGGTCATTCTAAATAGTTGGGTTTATCATCCGAGTAAGTTGTATTACCTAGCACTGCAAGTACTAGTTCTTATTCATTCTACTTTTGATGTGAAGAAGCAAGAAGGACACCCTGTGGCAAAATCTGGAACACTCAGTTTTGCTGCAAATGTTAGATTGATAGAAGCTTTTGCAAATGCATGTGGATATGCATTAATATTTATCCAAGCTGTCATAAATGATTTCACATCATAGTGTTGGGAACATGGTGCTCATGGCAAAAACTTTAAAGTTTAATTATAATATATAATTTTTATGCAGAAGAGGCAAATGTCAGGACTTTTTTATTTTGAGGTAAGTTCTGGTCATTTTTTAAAGTATAGCAGCTGCCTGCATTATAAAGGAGCCATACATTGTGCGGAAGGGCAAAGGGGTTAAGTGTAATTCAGAGTCAAAAAATGATATAAAACTAGAAAATGCCATGAATATCAGAACATAGTTAAAAATGGAAAATAATGAAACCTAAGTAAGAGAAATGGCAAACCAGAAGTAGAAATGCTGTTATATTCAGAAGGTGAAAATAATTGGAAATGCACAAAATCCTTCTGACCACCTCTACAACTACTCAAAATGAGCTGCTCTGTGTATGTATATTTCTAAATGTTCATACATGTATGAGTGCTTTGTATATATATATGCAGTAATCATTTTGTTTTTACTCTTCATTTTGGTAGGCTGCACTGGCAGAGAGTAGTTTACCATTGCTTAGTAACCCAGGACTGATAAATAACGCATCCAGTGGCTTACTGCAGGCAGTCCACGAAGATCTCAATGGTTCACTGGATCACATTGACAGTAATGGAAATAGCAGTCCAGGCTGCTCTCCTCAGCCTCACATGTAAGTCCACTTAGCTTCCTTTCAAGAAAAAATGCCTTAGTCTAAGACACAATATTACTCAAAACTGCTTTGAAAGATGGTAAGTGAAATGTCTGGAGCTATATATTTGAAACTAAACATTTATATTAAAACATTTAAATAGATGTGTCTTCATTTACTTTGTAGTAAGATTGGTGTAAGTCTTTTTTTTGCCTTTTTTTTTTAAACCTCATCATCTTGCTTGCAAGCATTGAACATAATGATCTCTGTGGTCATTTTCACAGCCTGGTTTGTAAGGTGTAGTCAGAATGTTCACACTGGAATTAGTTGTAATTTTAACTATGAGTCTCTAAACCATTTATGAACTGTAGTAGAGATATTGCTCATTTATACAAACCATAAAATGCAAACTTTAACTGTTGCCCGCAGTTTACATAGAAGCCAGTAAAGTGTAACTTTTTGCCTGTCATATAAATCAGTGTAATTACATATTCAAGTTTAATTACTGGTGCGTCTGTATTGGCAAGGTTTATATGTTATATTTTATGCAAGACTACGATTCCTATTAATATTTAGCAGCTAACTATATCATTAATTACTCTAAAATCTTTCCCCTACCATCTTTTTAATGGAGCTGAGAGAGTGGAAGTATTAAAAATTGATGTATTGTGGATTTCAGAAATGTGTCTGAAGCTTTAGAAATGCCTGGCCTTAATCAGTGGTGTCAAACATGGCAGTTTCTTGTTTACTAAATAGTAAAACATGTATCTTGGAGGTATTGTTTCCTAGGTTATTTATATAATAATTAGCAGTGTGATATCTAAGTAGACTTAGTTTTAAGTGTACTGTAGAATGATTTTTAATGTGTATCTATAATTATGGTATCTCTCCCTTTTTTTTTTAATGTTTAAAAAAGCTGATTTCATTTGCTTTTTTTCATTCCATTTTCTCTTTCACATTTTAAATGCTGATTTTAATTTCTAGAGTGGGATATTTAACAGTAACAGTAATTTAGAACAGACTCCCTTTTTGCTTATGCTCTGGTGTGCGAACAATCCATTTTGATCTGACCATTTTTTAGGGGAAATATTTTACCAATTTTTTCTTCTTTTGTTTGGTATGTTAATATATCTGTGCTCACACAGAAGTGTTTATTGTCATGCATTTAATTGTTTTATTGTACATTTGTTCTACTTGCCTTTGAAAATAATACACTGTGAACATTCATGTATTTTATCAGGTTCCAAACCATTACTTTTTCAAAATGGAAAAATTTGTCTTTTGGAAGTGTCTTTAGATGTATTAAATAATACAAAAGAAGTAATAAAACTTGAAGTAGAAAGAACATGAATATATGCTCCTGAGAGTAACACTACTTTAAAACAAGTAAAGTGAGCAATCAGACAAAAGTTTTTATATCCCATGCTCTATGCTATCAACCATGCAGTGGGTAGCTTGAGGCCTTTTACTTTTAGCGGTTCTCCTGAGTATGCTAATGCTCTCTTCCTGTATAAAATGCCAAGACAATAAAACTTTAAAGAGCAAACAAGAGTTAGATCATGTGTGTTAAAAACAGCTACTTTACAGAAAAGAATGACACTTGCTATTAAAGTTGTTTTGTAAGTGTTTGGCAGATCTGTTTACATATCTTATGTACCGTCTGCCATTCTGCTGGATAAACTGAGATGTCTGTGCATATGATTATGTAGATATGACTGCACTGATAGCTGTGTTTACAGCTAAAATACTGCATATTGTAGCAGTTCTTGCCTATAAAAAAGGCAAATACACGGAGTTACACCGTAACTCAAGATTCAGCCTTCCTCTTTATTTTTACGATATGCCATTTGTCAAAAGATGTAGTTTCAGGACTTACTGTGGTGACTTTTCTGAAACTTGTAAGGACGTGTTGCTCAGTTCTTGATAGATTGAAGCAACAGTAAATGCCCTGAGATACCACTGGAGAAAGAGCCCATGCTCATTCATCCCTTATACCAAACAGTGCACGATCACTGAGCTTCTGTGAGACTATGAGCTGTTAGGCAAAAGATACAGGCTATGACTAGGTACCTGCTCACTTGTGACATTTTTGCCTTTTCTTTGCTAAGGCAAAAAGGGAATGAATGCAATCTGCAAGGAAAAGTCAAGGAAGGGAGAGGTCTGTGTGGGAGACAGAGGACCTAGGAAGAAAAGAGGCCTCTTCCTTGCCTGTGTGACCACATTGGTCAGGGCTCCTCATTTTTATTAAAGAGCATTACTTGAGAAAATGACAATATAGGGAGAGCAAGACGAAGGTAAAATATGGCAAACAATGAAGACACAAATTTTGCATTACCTACACAGTTTACATAATATCATTTTTTTAAAATGAAAAATAGTTAATAAACTAGTAAAAAAAATGGATTTTACTGACACAGGCACCAACTTACTTTTAGTCTCCTGAGAAGGTTCATCCAGGAAGTCTGGATGTTTCTCCCCTAGAGAAATGTTCTGGTTGCGTGATAATTGCTGTACTCACCTATGAATTTGGGGGCTCTATTAATCTCCAAGTAGATTAAACCTCCATCTCCTGATTCTCAGGAGGCTGTACTAGCCATGACACCAGGTATATGCTCAGCAATTACGTTGCCTGCCATCTTGTAGCTGGCACACGCCAGGAACAATGGAGCATGGTATTAGAGAAAGAAGCAAGAGGTTATGCACAATTTAGAGATCACAGCATTCATCTGGGAAGGTGCAGAATTTGGATTCTAGACAAGCTTTCACGGCAAGATATTTGTTTAGTACTAGAGCATTGGCAGGAAATGTGAGAAGAGTCACAGTGACAGTGTCAAAGCCAAGCACGTCAGTTAAGCATTAGGTCGTTAAAGTTGTACTGAATATTGTTTTATCAGATAAATGTACGATAGCAAAATTTTCCTATTTTGAGATGTTCATACTGATGTTTTTAGCATAAATGCATCTTTTTATAAACATAATGAATATTGTGTGTGCGTGCAGAAGTCAGTATTTCCATGCTTGAGAATGGGAACATTATCAGAAACGTTGATTTCTGTTACTGTGGTACCTTAGCTACTGAGTGTCAGAGAGTGGGGAAATTATTCCAGTCTTTGAATCTAGTACTTCACATCTGGTTTTTGAAACAGGATAGTAAGAGCAGTTAAATCATCAACTTACCCATCTGCGACCAGGTGTCTTAACAGGTGGGCAAATCAACTTGCTTAGACAATAGTTTCTGTTCATTGACTAAAGAAAGACAGTAGGTCTATAACTTCAAGTAACTGTATCACATTTAAGTGCTTGTTAAGTGCAGCGAGTTCCAGCCAGAGTATTTAGGGCACTTTAAAAGCTTTAAAATTTTGGCCTCGGGTAATGAAATATAATCCGCTCCATTTCTTATGCTTTTTGAACACTTAAAAATACTGCAGTAAGTTGTAGGTGATCAGGATAACCATGACCTGGTAGTTGGGGTAACTCTTGTATTAATAATTACATAAAGCATCTGAAATTTTATGCTGTGTGCCTTCCAGTTTCCTTTCTCTGTCTAATGAAAGATGATAATTCCATGATCAAGTATGCAGCATATCACTAGTGGGATCTTAAATCCTAGGTTTACTTTCTGTGTTTCAGCAGTATTAAATTCAAGTTCTGTCTTTGACTAATCTTCAAGTCCAATTCCTGGTATGTAGGCACTGAGTGCATCCTTGACATAAATCTTCACTGAGAAAATATGTTACTTATTGTGGGCATATATATTCTGTTCAAAATTCTAATTTCTTCTAAGATGAGTTGTCAACAGTCAGTGTCAGATAATTGTATATTTTAATTTAAGTCAATGCTTAAGACTGTTTCTTCCTTAATTTTTTCAGTATGGACTACTTCTCCAAAATTATTATGAGTTATAGCTGATAAGTAACAGGTTTCAAAGTGACAAATACAACCGAAGGTATTTTATACATAAAAATTCATTATTGATGTGAAATGAGTTGCTGCTAGTCTTGCATAACGATTGTACAATGATGTAGTTGGAAGTTCCACAGTACACACCTTTGGAGTATAAATGCAGACTTCTGAAGTAAAAAAAGAGAAACCACAAGCATCCAATCAATGCAATTAAAGCTGCATGGCTATGGAAAACTTTGGAAAAACTATTATTGTTCCTGAGGAAACAACAGCATTGAATAAGACATGATGCTTAGGAGCAATAAGTTCATGCATTAGTGATAATGCAACTTCTTTTTAATAGCATTTTTAACAACCTCTTTTTAACAACATAAGAAATATCATAGTCAGCATACTGCTGAAGAGTTTTGGAGGGATTTGAAAGTCAGTTCTTTCAGAACTAATAAATTCAGAATCTTAAATTAACAACAGGATCATAATGAAATCAACTTTTTGTTGTTACTTTTCCTGTCTCTATTATATATTTGAGAATTCTCACTCTTGGGGATGGCATATAAGGGATGGAAATCAAGTTCAACTGTTTTTCTGGTGTTTGTCTCTGCATTTGTACTAGACTGATCACACTCAAGTGATTATTGCAACTGGCACAGACCAGGGTGTTCTATCACCGGAACACTTAGTACATCATTTTTCCATGTGGTCATGGCAAATGCATCATGCAAAATGCCATTTTACTTCATTGTATAAACCTGGGTGGGAAAGGTAGCATTTTAATATGAAAAGGTCTCTGTAGCAGTCGAGGAAACAGACAAATTGGTCATGAGAAAACAAGAAAATTGTAGACTGAGAAAATGTAGTCTTGCCATAAGAAACAATGGGGTGATTATACCATATTGTTAAAACTCACTGCAGCTCATTTAATAAGGAGTGGGAGGATTTAGCAAAAGAGATAGGAAAAGCAGATATCCCTCTGCTGAGGTTTTGTGGAAGGGGGTTGTCATCATAGTTTTTTCTCTGCTCACTCTGTGAGAATGTAGAGAATTCTCACTCTGTGAGAATGCACTGAGGACAATGCAACTAATCTGATATTCTCAGTTGATTTACCTAAATAATCTAGTTCCTAACAGCAAATCCAGAATCCTGGAGTTAATAGATGTCATTTGGATTTATAGAATTTTAATTGTTTGTATTTTTAAAAAAGTACTGTGAAAACAAGAAATAATTTTTCAAATGACTTCTTAAAAGGAGAATTAATATGTCCTCATCTCCTCTGTGACTCTTTGTGTTCAGCTGTTGTAGTTCTGGACACTGTAAGACAGGAATTGTTTGAAGCCAAATGTCAAGATGCACACATATATCCCATGATCTTTAAAGCTGTTTCTAGAAAATTTTATGTTAGGCTGTTATGGGAAAGAATAACTTTTGTCCAAATGAATAAGAGTCAATCTGAAAAAAAAAAATAAGTTATATCCAGTGTAGTCCTTCGTCTTCAATTTTATGTGGAAAAAGTGAGTTCCAACCATCTGTGGTTTCAGTCACCTTTTCCTTTGTATTCTGCTGTCGTTCCCAACCTAATCCTTTAACTTTTCTCACTCTTGCCCTGACTGTATCCTTTCCCTCTGCAGTTCTATCTGCATAATCATCAAACTTGTTATTTTTTTCAAACTTTTTTATCTTTAAATTTTATTCCCAGAGGCAAATATGATTATTCTGCTCTAAGATCATTTACTTTTGAGGTGCTTCAGTTTGAAAGCATTCCATTGTCAGGTCGTTCCCATATCTGATTATTCCAGTCCCCCACTGTTAAGCTTTCACACCACTTACAGTAGGTTACCTATCATTCCAGTTTTAATCCCTTTCATTCCCTTGTTTCTTTAACTTCATAATGTTCCAATCCCCTGTCTTTCCTTCTTTCCTTTTTTTTTTTTTTTTATCGTTTCATTGTCCCATTTCATGATCTCTTTGCATTTACCTTGGAGGCTTGTTCTAGGGGACTGCTATGATCCAAGTCTCTTGCTCATTGTATAAGACTTGACATAGTCTATAAGAAAATAAACTTGTAAAACACATCAATTAACAGGGATGTAACAAGCATTGTTAAATAGGTGAGAAGCATGTAATTGAGCGGATAAATGTGGTAGCAATTGCAGTATTTTAGGTATCCTTGTTCATCAAAACTGTTTCACCTAATCACATGATATTTTAATGCCTGTATAATTTAATTTCACACATTTTTATTCATAAATCTAACATGAAGATAATGGGCAAAGAGACTTTGGGACAACAATTGACTTTTATTTTTATGTGGAAAGAGGAACATCTAGGAAATGGGATCTTAAAGCTTATATCTTTTGTCTGAGCATATTCCCATTGAAAAAAGTTCTATTGTGATAATACACAGTGAAAAAATTTTGACTTTTGTACAGAGCTACTCACATGTGGACACTAATGGAAAAATAAGCAATGATGTTTTGATTAATAATATTTTTCACCATTCCCATTGACACAACTTTTCACTTGAATGTTTTCCTAAATATTTATCTTATCCTTTTTTTAAATTTTATTTTATATTACTCTACTTTCCAGTCTGTTTGTCTTCTACATTTTGCTTCTGTTCATCAGTTTTCTTCCAACACTGATGGTCCAGTCCTCTATCATTTCCTCTTTTGCTTCTTAAATGTTACATTTCTTACTTTTGATCAGAAGTTGCCATTTCTTTCTTACATTATTCCAGCCCTAACTGTTGCACTTCTAGAATACATTCCCAATGCCCTTAAAAAGATTACTCCAGAGATACAGCACCTTCAGCTGAAAAGAGTCAGATCCCCATAGCACAACGTGTAAAAGTTGTTAGACTCCTGTGGGGTTTCACAGAACCTTTTTGGAAGCTGTCTTGCTGAAAACTTTGTGGTACTGCTGTCATGAACTCTCAGTGTATGGACAATATACTTATGCTTTTCACATTTTTCAGTATAAGAAAAGGCAGCATCTTAAATATCATTGCAGATGTTAAAAATGTGTTTGAAGTTGCACAACTAAATCTCCCTGCAATGTGGTTGTGTAACTCTTAAAATTAGTTCATAAGAGATTCCTGTCTTTGTGCAATGCAAAACTGAGATGACAGTGCAATTAACAATGTATTTCTAAAACTGCACAGACAGTTACAAATTTTATCCGCTCTTGATGATTGCATTTGTTTTTTTAGTAACTGTAATGTTATAAGCCAAAATTTTTGAAAGTGGACTTTCTAGATATCTTTTTCTAAATACACATGTCCAAAATGTGTCTTTACATTTATTTATAAGATAAAAAGTCAAATAAAAACATACAATTATATCCAATTGCTAATGCTTATACCAGTAGCTTAAATTATGACCTGTAAATCCAAGCAAACATTTATTGAAAAATATAGGACATCATGCTGAGAAATTAGTTTTTGTCAACTGTTTAGTCTTTAGAATTTGTAGAAAAATAGGCACTTTACACATTTTACAAGACTAAAAATTCCAATGCACTATTTTTTTTAAGGACCTGAGAGAAAGTCTTCACCTCAGTGTGAAACCCCATTTGTAGGTTACATTGAAGTTACCAAATTTCCAGATGACTGAAGACGTGATTATACTTGGTAAAGTCCATATACAGAAACAACATTCACAATCTTGTGGCAAAATGTAGTTGCATCCATCAGCAGCCTTTGATTTAGAACAGTGCTGTGAATGCCTGTAGTACAGACCCTCGTAGTTTCTGTTAGAGTTATAACTGCAAGTATTCTGGTGGTTTTCTCTAACTAAGAAACAATATTAAAAATGTATTAAATAGGCTGAACATATCCTGTAGTCTTCCTCCTTTACCTAGACTTTACCAAGTTCATTTGTTCCACTGTACCATTAATGAAGGTTTAATGATGTTGCAGAATCTTTGTATGATCATGGCTACTCACTAATGCTCCTCAAAGACTTTTCTATAAGCTTCTGATTGAGATAGATCAGGGGATGTGTTTATTTGATGCAGTATTATACTGTCATAGTAGTAGTCTAGGTAATTAGGGACTTCCCCCCAACTTGATTTCAATTTTTCTTCGTGTTTCCCCTCATTTTCTTCATTCCTTGCAAATTTGGCATTATCAGACATCATAGACAAAAAAATACTTTGAGCTTTTACCTCTTCTTCTTTTGATACTGTCTTTCACAGTATCCTTCTGAGCAAAATGTCCAGCACACAGCTGAATAACTGTGCTACATGATGGATGAGCAATTGGCTCACAGGTCAGGTGTAAAGGATAATAATGAATGGGGTAACGTCAGACTGGTGACCTGTCACTAGTGGGATTCTGCAGGGCTTCATCCTCGGTCCAGTTCTTTTTGACATCTTCATTGACAGCCTGGATGCAGGACTAGAAGGAATACCACATAAGTTTGCCGATGACACTAAACTGGGAGGAGCTGTCAACTCCCCCAGGGGCAGAGAGACCTTGACAAGAGACGTCGACAAATTAGAGAAATGGGCAATCACCAACCATATGAAGCCGAACAAGGGCAAGTGCTGGATTCTGCACCTGAGACAGGGCAACCCTGGTTGTGTGTATAGGCTGGGGAATGAAAAAGCTGGAGAGCAGAGCTATGGAAAGGGACCTGCAGGTCCTGGTTGATGGCAAGTTGAATATGAGTCAGCAGTGCCAGTGCAGTGTCAGCAGCAGCCAGGAGGGCCAACCATGTCCTGGGGGGCATCAGGCAAAGCATCACCAGCTGGTCGAGAAAGGCGATTGTCCCATCCTGCTCTGCACTGGGGCGGCCTCACCTTGAATATTGTTTGCAGTTTTGGGCACCACAATATAAAACCACATTGAGCCATTAGAGAACATCTGAAGGAGGACCACAAGAATTGCGAAGGGTCTGGAAGGGAAGCAGGAGGAGCAGCTGAGGAGAGGAGACAGGGTCATCATGGTCTTCAACATCCTCACGAGGGGAAGCAGAGGGGCAGGTACCGATCTCTTCACTCTCATGACCAATGACGGGACTCAAGGAAACAGCGTAAAGTTGAGTCAGGGGAGGTTTAGGTTGGATATTAAAAAAAGGTTCTTCACCCAGAGGGTGGTTGGATACTGGAACAGGCTCCCCAGGGAAGTGGTCACAGCACCAAGGCTGACAGAGTTCAAGAAGCATTTGGACAGTATTCTCAGGCACATGGTGTGACTCTTGGGGATGGTCCTGTGCAGGGCAAAGGGTTGGACTCAATGATCCTGATAGGTCCCTTCCAACTCAGCATATTCTGTGATTCTATGATCACGTCAAGTCCTAGCTTTTAAACATTAAAAAATAAAATAAAAGATGAAAGTGCCAAGAAATTTAGCATATGGAAAGCAAATACTTCGGTAGCATCCTGCTGAAAATTTTGAAACCTACCATCAAGCATATCAATCAACATTTTCAGTGAACTGTTCCAGAAGATGTTCCATGCCTAGGTGTAAGTGTAATGCTATTTAATTCTTGTTGCTGCATTATAGCAAAATATTTAGGTGTCACTGTGCAGAAATGTTGATTATTAGCTTGTAAAACTCACAAAAATGTGCTGGAATTGTTAGTCAAAAGATATTTTTTCAACCTTTTTGTCCCATATTAGCTGTCTGATCAGCTATGTTTCCTAAGAGTTTTATTGATGTAGAAGTTTTCAACAGAAATAGAAAAACAATTTTATGTACCATGTATTTATATTAAAATATACAAAGGCCACACATAACACAGTCCAAATTCTCCCTCAGCTTTTCCTGGATCATTGGATAGCTTTCCAGATTTTACATAGAGAATATTTGTCCGCTCTAAACCACAAATAACATTGAGATACTTAGTTGTTGCTGATAAGTTTTTGTGTAACTAGTACAATTTTTAAAACTTCCCAACCATTAGACACTATATAGCACACCGGACCCACAGCCTCTTGTCGTGAACTTGGTTGTTTGTGGGCTTGTCTTTTTCTGTGGTTCTTCAACAACCCCAAAAATATTCACACTCAAATCTCTAGCACTTTCTCGTTTTCCTTTGAATTTTTGCCTTAAAAACTTCTGTGCTCTTTCTCCCTAATCCTTTTCTTTGTTTAGCATGTTAACTTTTGACATTTGAACTAGATGCAGTTGACGGTTTGAAAGACTTTAGAGGCCTGTGCCCTAAGCTAATTTCTAGTCAAGTTTCTACTTTTTTGTGGTTCTATCACAGAGAAAATACATTTATTTAGACACCAAAGGGAGCAAGACAATGTCAAGGATGGGAATTCTAGTAAGAGTTACTAGAATCAGAAAATCTGTATTAATGTCATCTTCTTAATCAGAACTTGGTTCTTAAAAATTTTGATCCCATAAGAAGGGCTAATTGTAGGTGAGTTTTAAGCCTCATTTGATATTTAAAGAAAGTGTATTTTTAATATGCCAGTTTTTTAGAAAGATAATTTCTTTATGTTCAAAATTTCATCTCTTTAATAAGTGGTATTAACATTTGTAGCTGGTAATATATAAGTGTAAATAGGATACCCCTATTTATAGTCTTGGCTTTTTCTTGCCAAATTAAAAAAGAATAATAATTAAAAAAGAACCACAAACAACAGACAAAACACCAAGATCTGGTCAATTTAACTATCAGTTTCATAATATATATAAAAAAAATCTATGTGTTTCCATTGCCCATTTTTAATGAAGAATTTTTGGGTTTTGGTCAAAGCAAAATGAAATCATCAGATTGTCAAAAAAAAAAACTGTCAATCTGATACGGCAGGAGGCAACAAACACCATCTCCAGCCACTTCAGGATCAAATGTATTGGTATATTTTGTAGATAAGCAGCATGAAGTCATCCCTGAGTTGGGAAGTGCCTATGCTACAGAAATGAAAAAGTAAAGGTTGCTACTAGTGTCCATGAATTAATGGCTGTCTGGCTTCTGCAATATGAAGGTCAATATGTGTTAAACATTTTTCCTGTAGAGTAATGGTAGATAGCATCTTGGAATTATTGAATACTTAATGGTTTTAGTACTATTTAAATATATAGTGTTTTTTAAAAACGCAATTCATTAACTGTATAACTTACAGAGGATTTTAAAAACTTCTTTTGCAGTAGCACTATGCCTCTTTATTTTACAAAAAATTGTAGTGTGATAACTGTAATGATAAAATGATCATAGATATGCCATATTAATTATGTGTAAGGTGAAGGTGAACATTTGCTTTTTTCCTATATTTTCCTTGTTTCCATATTTCTATTGTATCACTTTTACTCATATCTCCAGGCCTCTACTCCTCTTGCATTGACTTCAGAGGCAGATAAATTAAATCAGTGCAAAGTACTCCTACCATTTGTCATTTCCTCCTACAAATATGTTTACCATGCCATAGGTCACTTCTGTTGTTCTTTCCTGGATACTCCTATATTGTTTTTGAGATGAGTAAGTACTAGGTAAAAGGTAGCCAAGTACATTGAACATACTAGTTGAGGCGAGGGCCTACTTATAAATACATAAACATGCTCTATATTATTGTAACTATCATTATTCTCTCCTAGTTAGTCTAACATACTGGGTCTTGACTTCTTAAGCAGAGGCAACGCTGAAGGATTCATAATAATATATTTCCCAAGTGGTTACAGTAGATGGATGAATATGGGTAGTTTATTGTCTTCTTTTATTTGTCAACAGTAAATTGATTTGCCATTTGTCAACTTTGGGTTTTTTTCACAGTTAACTTTACATATAACTAATCTAAATATATTGTGTTGTTATTTCTATTTATATCTTCAGGTTTATTCATAATTATGTTCAAAATAGAAATCCAATGTACAATCTTAGACAATTCTTGCTGTTAGCCTACCTCTATGTTGTGAAATAATCTTGTGTTCTTCCTTCATCTAACTAGTTTTAATACTGGCAAATCTTTATGTCTACTTTTAGTATGAGTTGGATTTTTTAAAGTTTCTCACAGGAATTTGCAAATTAAAATAGATTATCAGCTCTCCTTGTTTACTACAGTATTACTCTCAGATGCCTCATGGAGCAAGTAAAATTATCGGTCTTACTTGCTATTTCACCTCATTCATCTAGTAGAAAAATATGTGATTCACTATATATTTCACCTTTGGTTATTCTTCCTTTTCCCCAAGCTTTCTGTCAGATGCCTTACATATTTTACTTACATCTTCTGCTGTGAATAAACTTCACAAGTGAAATCATGGCCCTAAGGAAGTCAAGGGGAATTTTACCATAGACTTAAATTAGATCTAAAATTTTTTCATTGATCTTTGAAAATTTGTACAATCTCAGTAGTCTACAATATTAGCTACAACATTAGCAAAATCACTGATGTTGAAATCTGGAACAGTTTTATCCATGCAAATACAAGCAAGAAATATTTTCTCAGTTGTGTCAGGACTAATTGGATATGACCTGCTAACAAATAAGTTTGTAAGAGTTTTTTAAAAAGGTTTGGGTTTTCTTTTTCCTGCTAATATAAGTGTAATGTCTTAAATATTTTCTGCTATCTGTATTCCCCTAAAACACACAAGGTACAGATAAAATCGCCCCTTTTTCCTTTTTTTTTTCTTTTTCCTTTTTTTTTTGCATTTAACTGCCTTCTTAATACTTTGTACCTCCTTTCCAGACACCCTATGTAGCTTGTGGTGTATTCTTCCCTTCAAAATAGCGCCATGTGTTCACTTGGTTCAGATTTTCAGGTAACAATGAGTATCTTCCTGCTGTCCCCCTCCCTTCTGATATTAGTGATACATAGGCACTTATACAGAGTAGCTTTCCTCTGACATGTTTGTGCTAGATCATCACATCTAGTTATTAATAGTTGTTGACTTTTACTCTGGTCTTCCATTTGCAATAGCCAGGTATTCTCTGATTTCTCCTGGGACATAAGAATATTCTGGTTAACATCTTAACTGATATTTTGTAGGATGGACTTCTTTCTCATTAGGTTTGCAGTTGGTATCAAGTTAGGGGAACAGTCAATATGCATAAGGGTAAGACAGCACTTCAGAAGACCTGTATGGTCTGAAGGACTGGGCCAAGAGGAACTTTATGGAATGCCATGCCCTGCACTGAGGAAGGAAGATCCCCTTCTGTTTCCAGTTTTTAGCACCTCAGATTTAAAAATTACAGCAGTAAACTGGAGTTAGTTCAGCAAAAGTCTACCCAAATGGTCAGAAGCAGAAGCAATTGTCATCTGAGGAGAGGCTGAGAGAGCAGAACTTGATCAGCCTGGAGAAGAGGCAACTTTGAGGGGACCTGACCCCAGTACCTATAGGGAGATTAGGAAGAAGATGGAACCAGGCTCTTCACTGAGTGGTGCAATGAGACAGTGGGCATAAGTTAAAATGAGGGGTTTGGGTTGGATATAAAGAGTATTCTTTCCTCACGAGGACAGTTAGGCAATGAGCGAGGCTGTTGCCAAGGAAGCTGTATAGTCTATGTCCTTGGAGGTTTTCTCAACGTGACTGGATAAAATCCTGAACAACCTGGTCTGACCTTCTAGCTGTGCCTTTTTTAGGAAGCTGGTTCATGTAGAGATCTTCTGAGGCCCCTCTGACCTGAATTATCCAGTGATCCTAGCATATGTTTTCTTAGAAACAGAACCATGAGAGAATGAGCAGAAGCAACTTAGAGAAGAAGCAACTTAGCATTTTAGCAACCAAGCTTAAGGAGAAAGGTGCTCTGGAGTTTGTTTTACACATACCAGTGAAGTCATATCAGATGCTCACAGAAGGGATGGATCTTACAAACAGCAATAGCTGAGTTTACATCTTTTAAATGTATCACAAAAGAAAAGTTGTGTTTGCAAGACCAGTTTTGTGCAGTTGGTAATGATGAAGGTTGTGATTATCATTATTTTTCTTCTCCCCACCCTGAGGGACTTGCCTCCCTTTTATCCTAGAGTAATTGAAGAGAAGGCACAAAGAACACTAGCTTCTTCTACACTGTCTGATAACATTTTATCAACAGATACTATAAATAGGAAAGCAAGTCTAGTTTAGAGGTTGTAAAAGCAATAATAGACTTACGCAAACTCATTTGTACTTGTTCCTACACCTTACTTGATGCACCAGAGGCATTTTGTGACCATTGATCATTAATTCCATCTTATGCCATCTCCTCTAGCGATGAACTAAAGAAGACAAACTTTAGTGGCCTAATTAATTATTCCTATGCACTTTTACCTCCTGTCAGCATCTTCAATGGTGCCTGCCAGCTAGGCCTGTTGCCTCAGCTTTCCACTGCCAAGTCAGTGCAGCTCCCAGCTCCACCATGGTAGACTTGAAATCCTTGGTGATAGATGATAGATATGAAGATCAGTATATTTCAAATGTAATTTTTGTGCTTCAGTGTTGCGTTTGAGAGAAGAAAATGTTATTATTTCCTTCTTTTTTTTTTTCCTCAAAATGGCTCTTGGAGGGCTCAGGGTAGAAGAGTGTAATTTGGAAGTGGCAGATTGACAAAGTATAACCATAAACAAAGCCCACTGAGGAGCACTGTTTCTATAGGAATTTTGTGTCCAGTTTTATTCCACCAGGATGTTATAGCTTTGCTCTCTCAGGGAAATGAGGTAGCACACCCTCAGCTGCCTGACAAGGATACGTGACAACAGGACCTTCCTCCCCTTCTTGTTTGAAGCTGGAGATGTGCATATAGGCATTATTTTATCTAAAACTAATGCTACTTGCCACGGTCCGAAAGGGGGGAGAGGAATGGGACTGTGACACAGCACGGACAAGTCCAGAGTCAAGGCAGAGATGCAAATGGAATGCTTTATTGAAGTGTGCAGGGGTTTTTATGAGTTCAGGCGGGGAAAGGGCTAGAACATGGGGTGGAGCATGAGACAGACAAACGGGGGAACAAATCGGGGTAGGGACACAGGCAAAGGGGGAGGAACGTGGGAGGAACCGGGGAAGGAAAGGGCGAATGGTAGCTGTCTCCTCTCTGCAGTTTCTCAGCTAATCAGAGGGAGGAGCGGGGAAGCAGGGAGCAGGCAAAACTCGTGGCAAGCCAGGCATGCCCGGACTGGGCACTGTGTAGTGTGGATATAATGCAATACACATATCTGAAACCACATAATAACGGTAAAGTCCATATAATAACTGTAAAGTCCATATAATAAAGTCCTGTCAATTGCTGTATATCTTTCTCCACGCCTGGAACCATTCCCATCCTGAATCTTGCTCCTTCACAGCTACGTCTTCGGCATTTCAATATATGTGATAAACACATGGAGGAGGTGTTTCCTCATCTTCAAGGAGAAATAATAATGGATTCCAGGACAGTTTTGGCATTACTGAATTTGTATTTAATTACTCATCTAATATTCTTTTTTCCCTTTCTCAATATTTGGATTAGTATCTCCCTAAGTGGTTGTACATATTCATATCAATAAACAGTTCACTTCTACTTAAGAAAAATAATAAACTTTTTATAATAGTGTGAAATTGTAGAAAGACAAAGTAATAGAATTAGACAACATAAAAATGCTGTAGGATTTGAGGATTTGTCTCCATTTGCCTACCAAAGCATAAATATAAAAATTCTTCATCTGTAATCGTGGAATGGAAAAGAGAGCTTTTCTTTTTAAACTGCTGTAGGACATTCTACAGATCTATAGCTATACTGGTAAGATGTGATACAGTGATTCTTGAGGAAATACTGGTTCAGGTCTATGAGGGAAAAAAAGTCAGACAGCAATAGAAGTTGTACATAATATATTTCAACAAGTTAAACTTGGAATATACTTGATGTTAACACAGGGAATTCTTTAGAAAGCCAAGATGCTTCAAATAAAAATAAATATTTAAATTGCTCTTTAAATACAAAAATATAAAAATGTACAGAAATAATTAGATTTGCCACAGTATTCTTTGAGCTTAGTAGCTCACCTTGTTGACTTGGACACAAATATTTTCAAACTTCCACAGTTTGAAGAATTCTGTAGCTGTGGATCTTCTCTCAGCATATGCGTGGAACACTTTGTGTAGCTGAATCAAAGTTGCATTTGCAGTGCAGGCTGCCTACAGCATAAAAGAATTGAAGTCAGTGTGAGCAATAAGCAAAAATGTACTAAAAAATGCAGTTGTTTGATATTAAAAGCTCCACTGAAAATGTGTTACACACATATAGCATGTTCTGATTTGTTCTTTTCATATACTGAAGTACAGTCACTGTAATGAAGTAAAGATAGTGAATAAATAGTGCAGTTAGAGGAATATCTGCAGACTAACCAACTGGTTGTGAAGATCTAATGTTTGTGGGCTTAAGGCTGTCTACAGAATTGTGAGGAAGAATGGGTTAAACTGAACATAATTTGGTTTGGGAAATAGTTAAAGTTTCTTTGGAGCTACCTAATTGTTTGGAGGGTTTTTTACCTTTTAAAAATCTTTATTACTTTAACATGCAAACATAATCTTAAAAGAAAATCAATGTAGGCTGCCATACCACATATGGCTTAGAAATTATTCAGTCCCAAATATTCCCCTGGGAAAACTTTCTTCATCCAAGTTTTAGAAAATTCATCATCTTTATACTCTTCTACAGGAAGCCACTAGGAAAGCTAGTGAGCCAATAGTATCAGAATTGAAGTCTCATAGAAAATAAGCTTGGGAGGGACTTCAAGACATGAGCTGATTTATTGCCCTTTGTGCCATTAAATACCGAAGCAAAAAACTCCCTAGTGTTACTAGATGCCTAAGTCACCACAGCAATACAAAATGCTTTCAGCTGCAACCCAGAAAAAAATTATTCTTTCATAATTACAGACTGGTTATTGCAACCCCTGAGAGGAATAAAAATGCTCTGAAAGAGCTTAAAAGATTTACATGATTTGTTGTAAACCATACGTTTGGCTACAAGGCTCACAGTAAGCACGTTGACCTAGGCAGCTTCTCTCTCTCAATGTCTACCACCTCTTCAATACAAAGCCAAGAGCAAAGTCTTTTCAGTGCCAGTCATTATATTGACTTAACTGCCTGAGAGACTCAATTTCTCTGCTGTGATGTCCCCCACCACTTTTTCTTAAATGATTTTAACAGAACATTAAAGATTTTGGGTGAATATGGGCAACAATGTTTAGAGGACCCAGATCTGAACTGTGGAATTTGTTCCTCTGAGAATCCTGGAGGGATTATATCCTGGAACTTTCCTGGCAGCTTTCAGAATTAAACACTGAACTGCTGGCACATTTTTCTTCTTCACATATACAAATAAGAAATTAACTAATTTTTTTTCCTTCTATAGAATTGCATGAAAGATATACGGGGAAACTTAAATTGTTAAAGCTCTTTTTTTGAAGAAGGGAAGGATCACTGTAGTAACTCAGTGCTGATGGTTATAAAAGGCATTGTCTGGCTTCACATTTTTTCCAAAGAAAAGTTGCATTTTCTATTCAAAGCTTGGAATGAGCACTATTTCTACTAACCAAATCTAAACCTTGTTTATTGTAATTATTTATATTTTGTTGTCCTGTGTTCTCACTGCTGTTTTGTTGGATTCAGTATCCCCTCACATTAAAGCTGATGTGATGTGAATCCACTGTAGAAAACATGCTATTCATAATTGAGAATATTGTATCAAGTATATTGTCTCCTTGTTGACAGCAGCTCAACTCAATTTAATTAAGAAATCATGTACTTGGTTATAGGATCTGGTTGTTTGCTTGTCAGGAACAGCATACATTCTAATGTTTAAAAGTTGAATGTAGCACTTGTTTTGTTGCTGTTGTCTAGATTTTAGCAGGATTTTAGTAGCTATTATACTAAACGTGTTTTCCCAAGGCAGGATCAGGCATATGCAAAACTCAGAAGACAAGTTCACCTTGTATCAGACGAATTATTGCAGGCTTTGAGAATTTGGCTTTGTCCCTAAATATTTGGAACCTACTTTATATATGCCTTTCTAGTATATATTTATCCCTCAGCTGCCTGTCCTATTATCTTTCTTTTTCCTTTAAAGCCTCAAAGCTCTTCTCCAACAGCCTACAGTCTTCATTAGTGTCCTGCAACTGTTACCTGTCTCCTGGCGGTTGTTTCAGTTAAATGTTACAAATTATGATTTCTTTAAGGATACAGTATGCAGTTGTAGTTTGCCAGTTATGGAAGTGAGAGAAAATTCTTCATGTAAAGCTGTAAAGCCTGTGGAAGAGTGAATGCTTGAGGCAGACACAGAGACAGAGGAACTTCATGTTCTGTGATCTGTGGGCAAAGAAGAAGTAATGTATTGAGATGAGAAGGCAGATCTGCAAGATATTAGAATCCTTCTTTTATATTAAAAACATCTCTCACAGAGAGTATTATTTTGAAAGTGCTGGGGTACAAGGAAAGTCTTCTTTATAATTGTAGATCCATCACTTGTAAAGAAGGCTATCCATGGAAATGAGGATGTTAATTTGTTTATATCTTTACCTAAAAGTACTTTGACATAATTTACCATAGCCATGTTTTATTTTTGCTGCTGCTGCATTCATCTCCTTGCTTCCTGTTTGTGACACTGCATTGTCAGTCTGTAGTTCATGTAGAGATGTAATTTGTCGACAGTTCTTCAAAGGAGACAGTCATTTTGATGAGGACATTTGGATGTCCTAATTGAACTTGCTAAGAGGTGTCTTCATCATCCCTTTATTATACCAAAGAGTTAGCAGTGACTGAACTTAATTCTCACAGATGTGTGTCTACTCCCAAGGATGATTTGGTAAAGGCCTACTAGGATGCGGACTCCAGGACTCCCTAAGCAACCTGACCCCATGCTTCACTTGTGCTAATTTTTTTACCTTTTAAAAGGTGAAACCCCTAGCATCTGACCTGTTGCTTTTTCTATAATCTAAGACATCCTTTTTTCAGCCTGTCATCAAATAACAGTTTTTTCTAAACCTCTGCCGGGATTTTCTCAAGCTGCCATTGGTTTGAAATCTCATCATCTTCACCAATGCACTTGCATTATCTCCCAATTTGTTGACATATATGAATTTAATAACCATGCTTTCTATTCTATCTTCTTTATCATTAATAAAACACTGACTAGTTCTGAACCCAGAATTGGTTCATCAAAGAACCATAATAAACTTTGTTAAAATAAAAATTCCAATTATATAGTAGATAAGAAAGTTTTGATCAGAAGTCAGAACTAGACTGTGACATGCTGTTAGGATTTGAGTAGCATAGATATTAATAAGAATCATGGAATGTATAAATATTTATTCAGAGTTTATGTTTAGGTACTCAACACTTCACATGGGAATTTGTTCTTAGCTCACTGCTCCTATTGTATAACAAAACAGTAGTGCAGAATTTTGCAAATAAACAAATTTAAATAATATATCTATCCATATATACACATCATATTAACATAAAAATACCAATCTGAATATTTTGCTTTTTCTTTGTAATAAACAGCTTGGAATATATCACACTATACTGAAAGTCTTCAAGATAAGAATATATTCAGTAATTTAAAAATTGGGTTCTCAAATCTTCTTTGGCTTATGGAAAAGAAAAAGCTTTTTAGTTTTCATACATATTCTGTATAGTTGCTTCCTCCTTAGAACGTACATAAGATACTATAATGGAAGATCCTTTACATCTCTAACTAACATGCCTCAACTTTGCCTTTCAACCTTTGATTTTGAAAACCCAACTCTAGAGAGAAATGTTAATTTCAGGAGCCAGTGTGCTATTCCTTGTGTTTACACTTCCTGAAAAAGCTACTTGTATGGCAGTGTTTTCTATGAACTTAGAAAGTTTTCTTAAGCTTTTGGCAGAAAAGCCTATGAAATTTATTTTTGCGTGGCCATCCGAACTGCTTGATTTTTAGTCTTGATTTACTGTTAATCTGGTAGAAAATATGGTTGACAAAAATGAAAATTCGGTATCCTGGTTAGTCTTTTAAGCTATTAATCCTTCTACAGATTTCTCATCAAAATAATCTTTCAACTGTCCTTGAAAAAAAGCGATCCTCAATGCTAAAAAATTACAACACAAGAGGACCTAATATCTTAATGTGTAGTGCATTTTTAATGGCTATTCATTATTATCCTCTCTGTTTGTACAGAGAGGCTGCACTCCCACCACAGAAGTGTAATTAAAACAACCTGGACACCACCCTGAAAGGAATTGAAATCTTTTGGAAAAAAGTTCTGTAGTCAGAATTTTTTAACCCAGACAATAATTCTTGGACAGTAATCTTTATTTTGTATTCTAGCTATAAGGAAGTCATGTCTTAGAACTGACTGCTAAATATTTGTTTAATGTATTTTGTATACCCTATTTGTGAGGTGCAATTTATATATACAGTGAGACTAGTCATGATGTTGCCTTATTTTATTTTGTAAATTAAGAGCTTTACTGCATTTATATCTCTTTCAACCAAAAAAAGAGTTAGAGAATCACAGAATATTATGATTTGGAACGGACCCACAAAGATCATCGAGTTCGCTCTTAAGTGAATGGCACATACAGGGGTTAAACCCACAACCTTGATATTATTGGCACCACAGTCTAACTAAATGAATTAATCTCAGTTGGTTTTTATACCTCATTTGCTATCTTTTTTTGTAAGTTCAATTAATTTATTTTTTTTAGTTTGTTCTTCAAGCAGAAAAAATTAAAGCTATTCTGCTTTAATTCAAGGTAAATTGTATGTATTTATGCAA
>NW_020897719.1:8103117-8194809 GCF_003984885.1 Neopelma chrysocephalum
AGACTGAATAAATCAGAAGTAAAAAATCAGAGCAAGGAATTAATATTAGGCAGAGGAGAAGGGGGAAGGCAAAACTGCTAGTCTGAAAAAAATCTTTAAACTTTTAAGAAATATAATAAGAATTTTTTCCATTGTGTAGTCAAGCAGTAATGAAAGGGGATGCATTTATTGCTACAGTGCAATTTAACACTCTGTGCCTGAAACATCAGTAAAATCTGCGGAAACTATTCATATAGATCAAAAGCACAGTGTGGCTGTAAATAATTTCAGTGAATACTCTTTATTTAGGTAAAATTTTTTAAGATCCCTGAAGGCAAACAAGCTTGAGTATGTAGGCAAATAAACTAATATGTCAACTAATATATCAAAGTGAAGTTTGTCTCTCCTGGCGTAGACATAGTCTGGGGCTAAATGATAAAAAGTACCTTAGATCAGAATGAGGAAATCAAATGGTAATAATATTTCTGTGAGAAAATAGGGACCTAATAATACTAAAGGTTAAGAACATTTTTAAGTTGCTG
Source organism: Neopelma chrysocephalum (assembly GCF_003984885.1). NCBI lineage: Eukaryota > Metazoa > Chordata > Aves > Passeriformes > Pipridae > Neopelma > Neopelma chrysocephalum. Next base: position 8,103,639 of record NW_020897719.1, read on the forward strand.
TATCAAAGTCTAATATTCTCATTATATTCTCTCCACCTCTGTCATATCAAAGCTTAAGAAAAATAAAAAGTAGAGGTAAATTTTTATTTTAGTTTTTTTAATACTACTTTTGCTAGTAATTGTGTGATCATCAGTTTTTCAACAGGTTTTTATGGCTTCCAAACTGTCTGAGATCTAGAATACCTAGTACAGGCAACTGAGTGTGGGTGGTATTTACCAAAGTCTGCAACATCAATATATTTGTCAAATTTTTACAGCAAATCTCTGACAAAAAAAAATAAAGTTGTGCTGTAGTGTTTTATATACTTTTAATTTTTTAACAGATACCAACTCATACTTTCCACAGAAACACTGTCGTGTTATCTCATTTTTCCCATTAGTCCCTATCAAACTACGATTATATCTTTTTTAATAGTGAGCATTAATAACTATCTCTATATATGTGTATATAAATATATAAATAGCTTGACAATAAATTGTTTTGTGTGGGTCTGAGTCAAAACAAGATCAAGCAACACTACCTAGCTTTATGGTTCATTTTATATTTCAGTAGCATCTTTCCTGTCTTTAAAGAAGCCTCGTACTGAGAAAGGAAAAATAGATTAAGATTTTCAAGGTCTTTCTGTTGATTCCCTTGTCATATTTCTTCTCTCCTGTACATTGAATAGTTAGATCCAGTACAGTGTAGAGGGGAAATCTGTACTTCACACAACAGCCACATCTATGGACTTTTCAGGGTTGTTCTTTATTATACAAGAATATAGGGCAGGCACTGAAATATTTATGTCATACATACCTTTTTATCCTATTTTTATTTTCTGATGTTAGGAATAACCCAAGTGTTTTAGTGAAGGAAGGGTATTTTATTGCCATATCACCATTCTACCTGAGTCCACAGTTCATAACCTATGGGTAAACTTCATATCCAGCAGAGCCACATGGTAATTAATGATATTCAATAGATGCTGGATCCATCTCTGGGTATTTATATATGACCACTAATTGCAGGACATCCCTTGGTCCAAGCTGGAGTACTGGGGCAGCGGTAGAGTTCTCCAACCACTCGTTGTACCTTCCATTTGACTTCAGGACATCATTCCTCCATGGATTTTCTTCTGCTGGAAAACTCCATTTTATTTCTGCCATCTTGATTATTTAAATGTGTGCTTAGATGGTAAGAAAGCAGAACATTTTTATCTATGAAGGAAAAAGCAATTCCAGAAATTTGTTAAGATTCTTATCTCAAGACTTGTTCTGGTGACTTGTTCTGGTTTTCCCATGTTTATGTTACTTAAGAAACCACTCTAAATTCCACTGTAACATAATTTATGACAGGCCAGTTAATGTAATTTTATTTGTTGATAAGTGGATGCATGTTAGTTGAAATCTGTAGTAATTAATTCAGAATTTATTCAACTTTTATGTTCTTTCAGGTAATAAATATTTTAATAACATTATCTTATTGATTACTGAAATGTGTAACAATGACATCCCAATATGTGTTGATTTCTAATAATTATCATAAAACCACATGCTGCATTGATATGAACTAGCGTATCTCTCCTCCCCCTTTCAGGAGATGGTATAGTTGTTAAATTAATCAGATGGGAAGAGACAGCAGATTGAATAATTTCAAATAGTAGAAGAAAGCTATAAAATTCAGCGGAAAAGGAAAGCCACATTGCTGAGACCAAGCAGTGACCATGAGATGGAAAAATCAGAAGTGGCATTTGAAGATTAGTGAAGTCAGTAGGACCAATTAATTAAGACAAGGAACCAGAAGAAATTTTATCTGAGAATCTAAAGAGAAAAGAAAAAAAGTTCTAATCACATTGTGGGATCTTGCTCTGCTCCTCCTTCAGATGATATTATCTTATCCATGAAAACGTTTCAGGAAAGAAATGTCGGCATCCATTAAAAAAAACTTATGGTGTTTTCGTTATGCCATTTTTCTTCAGGTGTCAGGTAAGTGCTTGAGAATTATAGTGTATTCCAAAAACTAGAGAGCATAACGAAACTTATAAAACCAAAGTAACCAATATCTCTTAAAACTTGTTGGGTGCTATCAAGGATTTGGGGGGTGGCAGCATCTCACCCTGCCCCATCACCTTTACAAACACTAGCTTAGCCCAGGCATAGGTAGGAACCAGAGAAAGACTTTAATTTACTCCTTACCCACACAGTACAAGTTAGAACACAAAATACAGATGTTGACGACACGTTACACATTCATGGGAATACTGGCAAAATGCGAGCAGTATATTCTGCTTTCTCATGCAACCAGTTTTTGAAACAACATTTTTTCTGTTCTTTAGTGAGTTTGATTTCCTGATGTTTATCATCGTGAGCAAAAGCTAAAGCTTACAGAGGTGATATAAAAGATTGAAATTGTCTATCTTGGCATTTTTGAACTACTGAATGTTCTAATTTTTGTGCTGTGACTCTGCATGTGCAGTTCTGTATTATTTTTTTATGCTTCTCACTCTGTACTTGTAAATTCATACATAAAGATGATTCTGCAGCACATTGTCAAATGAAATTATCCACCAACAAAAGCAATAACAGAATCTTCAACACAGCATAAACAAGCATGCAGAACCACACATTTCATCTAAAATACCCATTACCGACACAGTTGCCCACTTAAGCTCAAGGAGAGGAATTTCTTTCCTCAGATACTCGAGCTGACTCTGAGATTTGCCTCTGAAAAGCCTTCCCCTGCTGTTACAGAAACAAACTCAGCTCGGGCAGGCACAAAGTGAGGACAAAATAGAGCTGAGGTAGCAATTTTATGCAACAAAAAGAACTATTTCGAAAGCCCACCTTTATCAAATACTTTCTGAATGTGATTGGCATTCCTTTTTCCTCAGCACCCCAATGGTTATTTCCTTGCATTATTTTGATGCTTCTCTTCCCTGGCTGTTCCAGAGCAGTTGATCGGCTCAGGCTTTTGCTGGCTGCTGAGAATAAGGGCCATTTGCCAAGCCATTGACCTGTACACCACCAGGCTGTAGAAAGACCTGAGCAATCTGCTTATTCCAAACGTGCTTATTTTAATAGGTAGCAAAATACACACTGTAATGACCGGCAGGCAGGCTGATGGCAGGGCTGGAGCGAGGGGAAAGAGGAGAAGGGCGTGATCCCAAACTCACCTGCCCTGTCCCGCAACACTATGAGATGTTCTGTTAGTTTGACTTTATGCAAACTGCTGACTGTTTCACTTTTTATAAACAAATGCATAAATGAGGCAAGTTCTACTTTCTTACAAGTTTTGTTATGAAAGGTTCACACATCTTTGTGTGAAATAAAAGTACGATGCTAATCAACACCTCCTAGTCATTAACATGCACATTCTATATATAACTTCTTTTCCTTTGTGCAGTAAGATAGTAACAGATTTTTTCCCTTTCATTCAAACAGAAATCTATCACTAATATATTTTCTGCTTAAAAACTGACATAAAAAAAATCAGATGAACTTTTTTTGATCTAATGTCATTCAGTTAATCAGGCCAAATGATAACAAAACAAGCAAAGAACAGAAGGAAAAGGAAAATTTAACCCAATAGACTCAGTGGGCAAGGGGCTGTGTGCCATTTTTCACTTGAAAGTGCTACTTTCTTCAGTCTTTGCATCCAATGTAATTGAGAGAGTATCTCTCCATACAGGAAAAACCTAGTAATTAGAGAATTAGGAAGTCCTTAATTGAGATGCGCAAATTGGAGTAAACCAGTATCATGTAATTGCAGAGGTTGAAGACAAATTCACGTACATGTGAGAAACCTGTATAAGGAGAAAAAAAAATCATGAAGTGGTAATAAGGTAGTGGTTTGGGTTTTTTGTTTGTTTGGGTTTTTTTAGTTGTGGTTGGTTTTCTTTGGATTACACATCTTTGGTCTATTTATTATTTATTGCATTGGGATTTCACTTTTTTACTATGTTTTTCATAACTATCTCATGATCGTCACATTTTTAACTTGGCAGGGGCTTAACATTAATATCTTCCATTAACCTTTCCTAAGGAAAGAAAAAGTCAAAAGAAAGTCTATTTGGAAAGTAATTAACTGTGTTTCTTCATCAAATGTGCAAGCGGAGAATGACACCTTAAACACAAACACTGTCAGGTGTGGACTCAATTAGCTGCCCAGTGAGGCTTAAAACACGTTTCCAACAGAGGTGCCCTCAGCCTGAGTCTGGACACTTGTGCTCACGGTCATACTGTTGTTTAGCCTTGATATTGCAAGACGTAAAGCATTGTTTATGAGATGAGAGCAGTACGTTTGAAAATACTATGGTGTATCTGTTTGGGGTTTAGGACTATAGGATTATGTGGTTTGGCTTTTTATTGCTATTGTTCAGCTGAGTTAGCAATTCAGAGAAACAAGGGCTACCTGTTGTAAGTGTAAATGGGCTCTGACACGCATACAAGGAACTTAAAGAGATGACAAAACCCCAAGTCTGAGCATCAAAACATGGGGCTATAAAATGAGTGTTAAAAACTTACAGGTTCATGCTGACAGCAGAACCCAGAATACACCTCTGCTAACCAGTGAGTTATACTTCTCAGATGAACCACTGGAACCTCATTGTGTTTTTCACTCCTCCAAACTGATCCTGTTTCACTTCAGCTGGAAGAAACTCTGTTTATAATCAACAAGTTGGTCCATAAACATGGAAAAAAGAGGGAAGAATGAATGTTACATAATTTTGAGTGCATTTTAAAGGATACCATGTAGAATTTATGCACTGAAAATAGGATTTTAACTAGCCAAGCAGAAAGAGCATGATGTCTGATCATTTAGTCACCAGGGTTTCATTTTTCTTTACAAAGTGCTTGTAGACTACCTATTTGATCAACACCTGAAACCTACTAATGCAGAAATTATTCTTTGACATATCCTAAGCACTTCTAGGCTCTCCTAGGTTACTTCTAGTGTTGAATAACAGAGATAAATTCAGCCTACTAAACTAATTCTCAGTATAGAACTTAAAAGTGGCTGCTGGCTGATAAACACTAGAATATTTTTTAACCAGATAAATCCCTTTTTCTCCTCTATTAATAAGTCAAGAACAAAATGATATTTTGTTGCATTTTAGTGATGAGTCAATAGAAGATGCTGTAAATACAGGGAAAAACCTGTTGCAATTACACTGCTTGTAGTCTGGTTTTCATTCCATTTGGCTTGCTTCCCCTGAACACTCTTATGATAGTGCATAGGAAAATACTTTGTTAGGTGGTAAATGTAAATCTAGATCCAACTCTCCTTGTCAGCCACTAGCCCTCCAAAAAAAGATAAAAAAATGAAATGGGGTATCTTGCCTTAGAAAAAGCTCCTTATATGTTACTGCAGTTAAATCCTCTGGAAGTGGTATGGTTTAATTTCAGTTTCCAAGCCACCTGTGCTGCAGCCTGTGGCTCTGCCGGGCTGGGTGACACCCCATGGGAATTTTGCATGGCAGTGCCCATGCAGGATTGAGAGCAATGTACTACAAAATAGGCAGCCTGCCCAGGAGGGGCAGCCCTGTAGCTACAGTGGCACAGAATGATGAAGAGAACAAAGCGTGTGAAGAAGGGTCCAGTCAGCCTGGAAGAGGACTAATGCATCATTTCTTTTCGCTGATGCTTGAGGATAGAGTCTTCTGAACCATGTACAGAAGACTTCACAGCTATGAAGATGAGACTGCTTTTCTTTAAGTACAATACTATTTATTCCTTAATTAAGAACCACGAAAATCAGGGTTTTTAGTAAAGACCTACCATTCAGTGTTTGGAAAAAAATCTGTAAAAACATGTAACTGTCACAAATTAATTTTTTCTAGGACATGGAAACATGCTGAGCAGATAGATCCAATTTTGGATCAGATTAGGAGCTATTTCATTGTGGGGAAACTATATATTCGAAAGTCCTTGAGTTTAAAATTCTTTGATCCCCAAATCCCATTGATTTTCTCCCTTTCTGTGTCATGGTTCTTCTGCTGCTTGCATGATTTTATGGTATTTAAATTCTCCCTAGAGAAGATCACAGGCTCATTCCGCTGCAGACTGTACAAACACAGTGAATAAGCTGTTCTTCAGAAGACTCTAAAGGCTTACAATCAACATATATAGGTATGTTGATATAACAAGATATAACAAAACTCAGTACATGAAACATTTACAAAGAAGTGATCTGGTCAAGGTCATCACAAAGATCGGTTGCAGAACCAGCAGTATCATCCCAGACTCTGGACTGGGAATCAAGGTCCCTAGTCACTACTCTGTAGTTGCTAGAACTCTTTATATAGAATTTGACTTATAGCCACAAATGCAAATGTATCAAAATCATTTCCACTCAATTGTATTCTCCTCTCTAATCAGGAACTAGAAGCTATTGCCATGCACTCAACAGCATCAGTATTAATTGGGCCCATTTCATATTCTTTTTGTCTGACCAATGCAGCTTGACAGTCTCTGATGGGCTTTTCAGATGCACACCATAGGTTCTTAAGTGATCACTTTTTCTCCCCAAACACGAGTTCCCTTTTTTTTCAGATCTACTTCTATACTCTTCTGGTACCTAATTTCCAAACACACAATGAAAAGCTGATTCTTCTTAATCTGTTTTTTTTCACTGCCAGTAGTTGCAGAAACACCTAAATAGATGAGTTAATCTAACTAATGTTTTTCTCTAAATACAATGCTATTTCATTCACTCTTTATAAACTTGTTTTATAAGCTAAACAGTTTTTGTTTAATGATATTAGTAAAATTTTACAAATTCAAAAACAATCTAAATACATTCTCTCCACACCAGAGGTCATACTCTGTCCCTGTAGCTTGATCATATTACAGATAGATGACAGTAATGATCAGGGATCCAGCAAGTACAGAGAATGTAGCTTGTTTGCTGAAACAGAATGTTGAAACAACTTCTTGAATGCTCCTTGTCCTTTGGACTGACACTTTATTTTGGACCAACATTTTATTTCTAGGATTACATATCTATCTCCTTCATGCATATTCTCCATTGAATGGAGATTACCATTGCTCCAAAGTGTAGATGAGTTTAAAAAGCACAGGTTAAAAGCCTGCTATATGAGTACCAAGTTCTGTTCTAAATGGTATAGGCAATAATCTGGAGTAATCAATATTCTCATGAAAGTTTTCATATTCATAAAAGTTCCAATTCTAATGCATGAAACCAGTAGTACACTTAGTGAATAAAATAGCCTTTTATGCCTTGTAAAGGAGCAATGTGGTAGGATTTTTTTGTTGTTGTCGATTTAATACTACAGAATATTTACAACTAAATCTATATTCATAGGTAATGTTTGTGAGTAATCCATTGTCTGCTACATTATTAAAATAATGGATTATATTACTATTTTGTAAAAAACTGAAATACACAAACATCATCTTGCTTGTCTCTTCTCTGTGTTTATGTAATATTTACTGTCTCACTGTTTGGTGTCTCCTAAAGACAAATTTAATTGTGAGTTTGGCCAGATATATAAGATCACATAGGTTCTAAAAAGACTGTTAGAGAATGTAATAAAAACGTTCAGGCATTCTTTCAGAAGCAAGAAAACCATGTCTATTTTATTTGCTCTATATTTTAAATTACATAAAACCATTTTATCATTACTTATACTCCATATATTATTTACTAAACGTTGACCAAACCAACAAATCTAAAAGACAGTACCCTTACTTTGTAGTGATAGAAGTTCAAATATCCTCTTGTAGGTATTGTCTTCAAAGCTGTTATACCTATTGCATACAAGTACTCTGGTAGACTTTGCTGAGGGTTTATCTTAATTTTAATTATTTTCCCTAGCTTATGGTTCTTGTTTCTCTAACCTTTCCAAATAATGAAGATCATTGTGTTGCTGTGGCACTCTGCTTGCCCTTAGCTGCACCTTCTCCATTTCTGTAATATCCTGTTTTATAATAGGGTGACCTGCACTCTGCTGTTTTCTTAATACAGACTCATTAGTCTCTTGGATTGTGCTAGGATAATTTCCTCAAATTTTTATTCAATAATCATATCTATACTTTTCCAGCATATTGCTGGTTTTTACCTCTTTTTTCTGACTAATAAACATTCCACAAATTAATTCACGTTTTTTCCCAGCATTGTAAAAACCTTTCTTTTCTCAAGTATAGTAGTTTGGTTTAAGTCAGTGGAAGTGAAGGCCATCAGGATGATATTAATGGTGTCCTCTTTCTTTCTCCCACTGGAAACCAAACATCGCTCCCCTCTGTCTCCAGTCTTTTCCCAAACTGCCCCTTCATTCATGCTTTCTCCACACTCCCTGAAAGTCTCTCTTATGCTGCGACTAAGGACTCCACAGTGAGTATGAAAAGCCAAGGCTTGCCTTACTTAGAAGGTACTTGAATATGAGTACAGTGATGGGGACAAGAAATGCAAAAGGTTGTGATGTCCATGGTCTTCTTCATAAGGAAGCAGAGAGGCAGCTGATGAAGATGAGAATACTGGGAGAGGAATAAAGTGTGTTGTGGATGGACTTCACAGCATTTAAATTCTCCCTAAAGAAGATAGCAGAGGAGGACAGAAGAGGTAATAAAATGAGGTCACTTGGTCAATGTTTACATTCAGCTGGGCAAAAAAAAGCCTCACAAATCTGAACCAGTTTCCTTAAAGTGTGACCAACAAAATATTTACTCATCCTCACAGTACTTAAATTTTGAGCTGTACACCTGCTCAGACAGTTACCAAGTCACCAAACTATTATTTAAATCATGCTTTTTACGTATAACTTCTTAAAATGAGCTTAAATGGAGGAAAAAAAAGTGAATCTCTTTTCACCTGGCAGTTTTTCTGTAATTGTATTGGAGTCCTACAAGGTGACACATTGTAAGTATATCACCATCTGTTTTACCAGATCAGGTTTTCCATAGGCAATTAGGATGCTGAGGTCAAAACAAGACTGGTAAACTGCTAGTTGCAACAAGGTTTGACATATAAGCTCCAAAAGTGTCATCTGAGTACCAATATAATCAGGTCAGAAGGTATAAAATATCTGATAAAAATTGAAATTTTGATATCAGAAATTCTGCATGTTTTTCTGTAAGTCTCATATTTAAGAATTCAAACCAAGATGGAAAAATAAACCCATTGACATTATAGTTCCACTGTCCTAGGGAGAAAAGTATTATTTCTTCTACAAAGACCATTTTTATGGCCTTTACATTTCTTCTGTGAAGGGATTCCAAATTTCCAAGGTGAAAATTGATCATGTTTTCCTTAAGAAAAACCCAATAAAAAATGCCATAGAGATTTTAATTTCACGCACTCTGTTTTAATTTGACAAAAACTAGAGCAAGGGAACTTAAAAAACCCTCAGATCTGCAACAAGAGGTCAAAAATAAATAATTTGAAGTAATTTTTACTTCTTGCCCACAGTACCCTGTTTCACGGTAGAGTGGGAAAAAGCAGACTTTTCCCCAGGTCTACAGGAAAATGCAAAGGCAAAACAGATATGCTGCACAAAAATCCAATTGTTGATGTTGGATGTCTGAGAGAACTCGCACTCCTTGTAGGCCAGTATCTGCTAACATCAAAGTTATGCTTCAGCCATTCCAATCTAGAAAAGCAGAGAGGCTGGACAGCATAAGTGCAACAAATGTTAAATCTTCAGCAGGTCCGAGAGCTTGACCACCCTTCTACTTCAGAGACTCTGTTGTGCTCTGAGAGGGAGATTTGGAGTTAGATTTGGAACCCTGCTTAACTATTGTGAATTCCATTTTTTAAAGAAAAAAGCTGCAACATTTTTTAGGGTTGATCATTAAGAGATTTATGACACAAGACCTGTTACATATTTTTTACTTGTTGGTTTCAGCTGCTAATTTTTCATGCTTTAGATGTGCATTTTGCTACATGTTCTTCAAGATGCATATTAAATCAAAATATTATTATATAACATCAAAATATTATCATGTAACTCACAGCAGATAGAATATGGGCAGTGCCAAGCAGATTATTCTATGTAGCATTTTAGTATCAAACACAGGGGAATATCATCATGAGAGACATTGGATTGGGAATATCAATTTGTAATTACAAATTTTATTTAATTAAAAAAATTAAAACATATTAGCTATACCATTACTTTCTGTAATTTTCATAATCACAACAAAAATATATTAGTGCATTACGCTATCTTATCTTCATATGTAGTGATTTAACAGCACTTTGCATAAATTAAAGGAAAGCAAGAGAATCTATACAAGCACAAGGGAATTCATAAGGCAAAATGATAGGGATACCTTTCATTTCCGACCCTACTATGCTATCCATAAAGAGAATGATGCCCATGCTCTTTATTTCTACTGACATAGGAATACTATCACAGAGAGGTTGCAGTATATGTTTTCAAGCAAGTGAGCTTGTGAATTAAAACCCAAAATTTATATTCCTCTTCATTAATAACAATAGGTGTTGGAATATTTTTTTAAAAAAGACTACGTGTTACCTTTTTTATGTTTAGAATTCTTAGGTTCATAGTTAAAAAATTAGATGCACTTCTGTTTTCATATGATGAAGGGATTTTATTGTGAGAAAAGAAACCACACCTAGTATAGATTAAGGCTTTACAACTGAGAAATATTAAGCAACAGCAGTAGAGCCAACCAGGAGGGTGGTAAGATGTACATCCCATATTTTTCATACGTGAAAAACTGGAACTGTTATCATGCAAACAAATTTCTCTATTAATGGTCCTTCTTGAGGTATTCATATTCTTCTTGCCTCTACTGCTTCTTCCCAATGCCTTGTTTTCCGCACTTGCCGGAGCATTTTTAGCCCTTCTACAGTTTGATCGCATCTTCAGAAGTGCATCCCATCTGAATTTGTCTAAATGTGCTGCTCAGGAGACCACCAGTAAGGCCATGCACCCACACTCACTCAGTTTGTGTCACACCCAGTTGAAGGGGAGTCTCTATACAGAGCTCTACAGGAAACTATTAACAGGTCTGCTGTTTCTGCTGTGTTGTAGTCAATGAGCAACTAAGAAGATTTGTGGTTAAAAGGTTAATTAACCGTATGTAGAGAAAAAAGTCTGTGCTAAGCCAGTAGCTTAATATCTGGGGTGTTTGCTGCATCTCACTACTCTGGGAGGGCAAAACCTGCTTCTCTTATAAGGGCCCTTGGACTTGCTCATGAAAAACTATAACCTCCATTTTTAAGAAATTAACCCCAATAAAGCTTTTTTTCTAACTGTCTTCTTGGAAAGATGGCCACCTCATTCATTTCATTCACTTCTCTTCATCTTACTGCTGAACTGGCTTCATTTTTCACCAGTATCCATGAAAATTACTTAACATTAAAAAACAGAAAAGAAAAACTCTTTGCCAATTCCAGAGTTCATTTATATCTAAACCTTACATAGCTTTTACAGAACAAGACCCTTGAATGCCTTCAGAGGTTAAATATCTGTATTTAGATACTTATCTTCTTATTACTCAATATCCCCCATCCATTGCACTTTGAGCACTGGTTATGACTTGCCCTCATGTAAGATCCTTATTCATTTTTGCCTAATGTAGTTTTCTTCATTGTTCTGACTACACATTTTCCACTTCTTATTATAACTCAGACATCCATCCAGACAGAATTTGACAATTCACATCTAAGATTTTATCTTTTTTTTTTCCTTTAGAGAAATATCAGATTGAGTTGGACTTTCTTGCCTGATAATGATGTGCAATGAATCAGCCAAGTGAAAAGTACCTTACCTCATCACTTCTGATTGTCCGGGTTGACCTCATGGCTAAAAGGGAAGGTTGTGAAACCATGAGCCTATGAATAACACTGCTTTATCTGGTAGCAGATATATGAATATACTCTACACACATAAACTTATCTGGGTTTATTTAGTAGGCTACCTGTGTACTATGCTGTGTATTGATGTGAGCTAGGAAATGTGTAAAAGGTTTCATTTTTAATAAGAGAATGGACTGGCCAGGAAACCATAGGCATTTGAGATGCATTAGCTCTGCATCACACTTTTATTCCAGAAGCTGTGGCCATGATTGAAAAGGCCAATGCCTCAAAGGGTTTTTTGTACAGTACATAAAAGACAATGAACATTTGTTGTTGCCTCACAAATCCCATTCCTGTCTCTCCTTACCCTCACTTTTCTCAGTCAGTCACGTTAACCTTGCTCAGGCTTTCTCTAGATATATGTATCTGAGCCACTTCAAGGATTTTTTGCACGTCTTTGTAAAAGCTTTGATAAATATAATCTCCTTTTCCCCTGCTTTCCGAATATAACATACCTCTTCTTGGCACCAATTTGAGCAGTAGTCTGACACCATTTCAAAATGCCATTGGTAACATCTATTTTGTGGTACGTATGTTAAATATTCCTAGTACAAAAGAGACTACTCTTGACTTGGATCTTCTAGGCTGTACTGTACAACAAACAACATAAACAAGCCACAGCTTTAAACAGAAATAAAGCGTTGACCCAAAAAAACATTGACTATTTTTGGTAAAAAAATGCAGGCATTTTTTAAACACAGGGAAAAATAGCTTATTTGTCTCTCCTGTTACTTTCAGTAGATTTTACATTGAATGTAAAATGACTGTACATTAAAATTTTAATTAATGCTATTGGTTCAATGTGACCCAACTCACAGGGAAGTATGCTATCTCCCAGGGGCTTGGATAAGGAACATTACTGGAAAATCCTCCAATCTAGTAAGGCCCTCTGATTACTATCTGCTATTGGTTGTTCAAACTGGCAGTGATGAAATAACAAAGAGAAGTCCAAGGGCAATCAAAAGACACTTCAGTGCCCTCAGACGATTGGTAGAGGAATCGGGATCACAGGTAGTAATCTCCTCAATCCTTCTGGTAACAAGAAATAATAATGATAGGAATAGGCAGATCTATCAGGTCAATGAGTGACTCCAAGGTTGGTGTAATTGGAAAAATTTTGAGTTTTTTTACCATGGCATGATCTACTCAAGACCTGGTCTATTGGGACCTGACAGGATGCAGCTTTCTCAGAGGGGAAAAAGACTTTTGGCGCAGGAGCCAGTGGGGCTTGTTGACAGAGCTTTAGACTAGCTTGGAAGGGAGAAGGGCACAAAACCAGGCTCACCAGTGATGAGCGATGGGATGATGTGCCAAAACTTGAGAAAACCAGCACTCATGGGATGCCTCAACCTGCCTCAAGAGGTATTGGCTACAATGTACCACACCTGAAATATTTCTAAACTAATGCACGCAGCATGAGGAACAAACAAGAGGAACTCAAAGCTTTGGCTCAGTCCCAGAGCTTTAACATGATTGCCATAAGTGAAACCTGGTGGGATGAGATCTGTGACTGAAGTGCCCTGTTGGATGGTTACAGGCTCTTCAGGAGGGATAGACAGGGCTGAAGAGGTGGAAGGGTAGCACTGTATGGAGCTCACAGCTGCAAATGGCACAGTTGAGAGCCTCTAAGTAAGAACCAAGGGGCAAACAAATAATGCAGATGTCATCGTGGGAGTCTGCTATAGACCTCCTAGCCAGGATGATGACACCAACAAATTATTCTTTGAGGAACTAAGAGACAATTCCAAGTCAACTGCCCTTGTCCTTATGGGGGACTTCAGCTTGCCAGAAATTAATCTGAGCGTCACACAGGTGGTACAACCTGGGCCAGAAGATTCCTTAAAACCCCAAATGACAACTTTATGGAACAGGTCCTACGGGAGCCGACTCCAGAAGGAAGAGGTCCTGGGATCCGACGGTGCTGGTCCCTTTTTAAATATCACCTCCTAAGGGCACAGGACCAGGCAATTCCCAAATGTCAGAAGTCAAGCCGGAGAAGGAGAAGGCTGGCTTGGCTGAGCAGGGATCTTCTCTTGGAATAAAAAAGAAATGTGCATGCCCAATGGAAGCAAGGTCAAATGACATGGGAAGAATTCAGAGATGCTGCTTGCTGCTGTACAGAGAAAATTCTTGTGGCCAAAGTTCAGCTGGAGTTGAAGCTGGTCAGAAATGTGGGGGACAATAAAAAGAGTTTTTTCAAATACATGAATGGCAACAAACAGTATAGAAATATCATTGGCCTGTCACAGGATGAGGATGGGTCACCTCACAGATAGGGACAGAGACAAGGCAGAGGTGTTTAGTTCTTTCTTTGCCTCTGTCTTCAACACGGATGATGAACCAAGGGGGTTTCAGTGCCTTGAGCTGGAAGACCGTGACTGCGAGAATGACCAACTCCCAGACGATCCTGAAATTTTGTGGAATCTGCTGCTCAAGCTGGATCCTTACAAATCTATGGGGCCTGATGGGATTTATCCCAGAATCCTTGAAGAGCTGGCTGATGTCATTGCAAAACTGCTCTCAATGATTTTTGAGCAGTCTTGGGAATCCAGAGAGGTCCCAGCTGACTGGAAGCTGGTGAATTTGTCCCAGTTTTCAAGAAAGGCAAAAAGGAGGACCCTGGAAACTACAGGCCTGTAGGTTTTACTTCAGTACTTGGTAAAGTTATGGAGAAGATTATTCTGGGAAGTATTGAAAAACACCTGAAGGACAACGTAATTGGTCACAGCCAAAATGGCTTCATGAGAAGAAAGTCCTGCTTGCCACACCTGATGTCCTTTTATGACAAGGTAAACTATCTAGTTGATCAAGGGAAGACAGTTGATGTAATCTGCTTGGATTTCAGTAAAACTTTCAATACTGTCTCTCACAGTACCCTTCTGGACAAACTGTCCAGCGCACAGCTGGATAAACACATCACACAGTGGGTGAGCAATTGGCTCACGGGTGGAGCACAGAGGGTAACAGTGAATGGGGTAACATTAGACTGGTGACCTGTCACTAGTGGGGTTCCACAGGGCTCCATCTTGGACCCTCTGCTCTTCAAAATCTTCATAAATGACTTGGACACAGGACTGGAAGGGATACTAAGCAAGTTTGCAGACAACACAAAAGTGGGAGGAGCTGTTGACTCCCTCAAAGGCAGGGAGGCCCTTCAAAGTGACCTTAACAAATTAGAGAAATGGGCAATCACCAACCATGTGAAGTTCAACAAGGGAAAGTGCCAGATTCTGCACCTGCGATGGGGCAACTCTGGATGTATGTACAGACTGGAGAATGAGACGCTGGAAAGCAATGCCACAGAACGAGACCTGAGGATCCTGGTGGATGGCAAGTTGAAGATGAGTCATCAGTGCTCTGGCAACCAGGAGGGCCAACTGTGTCCTGGGGAGCATGAGGTTCAGCATCACCAGCTCTTCTCTGCAGTGGTGCGGCCTCACCTTGAATATTGTGTGCAGTTTTGGGCACCACAATATAAGAAAGATATTAAGCACTTCTAGAGTGTTCAAAGGAGGGCAATGAAGATAGCGAAGGCCTTGAGGGAAAGGCATATGAGGAGCAGCTAAGGTCGTTTGATCTGTTCATCCTGGAGAAGAAAAGACTGAGATGAGACCTCATTGCAGTCTTCCTCATGAGGGGAAGAGGATGAGCAGACACTGATCTCTTCTCTGTGGTGACCACTGACAGAACCTGAGGGAATGGCCTGAAGTTGTGTCAAGGGAGGTTTAAACTGGATATTAGAAAGAGGTTCTTCACCCAGAGGGTTGTTTGGTGCTGGAACAGGCTCCCCACGGAAGTGATCACAGCACCAAGTGTGACAGAGTTCAAGAAGCATTTAGACAATACTCTTGGGCACATGGTGTGACTCTTGGGGATGGGCTAAGAGCTAGACTTGATAATCCTTTTGGGTCCCTTCCAACTCAGCATATTCTGTGATTCTGTGAAATGTTAACTGTTTACTGACAAAGTGATTATCACAGAAATTGCCAATTTTTATTTCACTCTTGCAGAAGTGACATTTCTCTGTGAATAAAAGAGAGTTACGTACCTTGGAGATATTTTGTTACTTTTATCAAACCTTTTAATAATAAGTAAAAATATTTTCTACTAGAAAACTCCACAGATGAGGCCTAAAACATTCTGTTAGACAAAAAACTTCTATTGAAAGGGGGAGAAAGTGGAAACAGTAAGTGTATTGTTTAAAGATAGCCCTGTAAAACTATTTCCTCAACATATATTTCCCAGAAAATAAATGGCATCCATGAAGAGTGTTGTTTCAGTATGGAGCATTGTTAATGAATACATCATAAATTCATACATAATAATATCATGTGCCCATAAGCTGTTCATATTCAGCAACCTGTTTAAAATGCATGAACCAATCTTAGGCCAGCTGTCAAAAGGTAAAACCTTATGTTCGTGACACTTGATTTTAGGCACGCTCTATTAGCATGCAGGTAGATGGATATTGTAAACAGTTTCTTTTAGCTAAAAAAAAATACACTATAGAGGTTTCAAGCTGTCAGGCTGCAAAACTACACATTAATGTCATCAAGAATCAATGTGCTGGATAAGGGGAATGTTGGCTTCAACCACACCTGCATTTTAAAGAAGTAGCCTTGAAACTGCTGAACAAGCATCTAATTGTTTCATTGAAACTTGTACTTATACCACCAAGTATATAAAGATCTGAGGGGCTCTGCCTCTGCTGCAGTTCTACTGGATTCACTGGTACACTTAAGAATCCCATTCTTCTAACAGCATTTTTATAAAACAAGAAATAAATTGGCAGTTTTCAGTCATAAGGAAATGTATTGAGGGAATATCTGAGAAATAAAGGAGGACCCCATGCACATATAATGTAGAGGTTTGAGCATGATTTTTACCTTAAGGGTGATGATCTCTCATGATAAACTCATACTGCAGTTGAAAGACACAAGAGTGGCATGTGTCACATTAGCCCTCCCATTCTCTGCCTATCTGGTTGATTTGCAGCCATCCTGATGACTGCCACTTTCTTGGCTAATGAGACACCAAACATTTTCCAGAAAAGGAAAATCCCATTTCAGAGCTCCTCCCTCTGCAATACCAAGAGTTGTACATGTCTGGTCTAAGTGATAGCTGAAGGACAGCTTTGAAAATGCGGTGTGGCTACAAAATAACATCATAGGTCTTGAAGGCACCTGATCTTACTTAGTCTAGTAAATATCAGAAATTAAACCACTACGATCAAATTTTTTTGCTTTTTTTAACATGACTTTAAAAAATTACATTCATGGAACTCCAGAAAATTAATTAATTGGTGCTATTTTAAATGCTTTTCATTGCAAACAAGAATTTAAAAATTAAGCTTGGTGTTTTTCTGATAAAAATGCTATAGTAGAATAATAAAATAGAAAATGAATAAACAGAATGATGGTCACACTTTGAAGTTTTAAAACAACAGGAGTGAAATAAAACCTAATTCTGCTCCAAGTATTTTTTAGTGAAAAGTGCAAAAATGAAAGACAAATATAAAAAAAAATTGAATGTGTTTTTTGACAGAAAGAAAATGCTTAGTGGTAAGCTAACAGGAAGATTGGAGCTCACCAATGTAAGAGAGGCATTTCAGGATCCTGGGGAATATGCTTCACACAGAGGCCTATTCTGTTGAGCAGAGGAAAAATGTTGTGAAGATGGCCCTCTAAGAAGACTCTGCTATGGGCACTTCCAAAGACAAGTTTTGGTTCTAGAAGGATTAGAAAGACCCATTGTAAGCATCACAATGGGTGAAAGTATTCAAATGTAACCTGAAGGAGGAAATTAGCTGTTTCCCTGGAAGATTTTGGAGGAAAAGCTTTCATTTTCTGTAACTGAATGTTTGAAGTGGTGTGCAGGTTCCAGTTTACACTTCTATATGAATACTTTGCATAATGTTTTCTTTCTTAATAGTAGCAGATATGGACTTATTTTTTAACCTGAGAAACTCATTAGTGTTTTAGCATGGTCCAATTTATACTTTCTTTTTCCTTAAGCAATTTCTTTGTTGTTATTGGAGTTCCCCAACAAAACTACAGTTGTATCCATTTTTGTCATTACAATTTCTACTTGAGTAAAACACAAAGCATCAGAGGAAAATGGAAGAAGCTGTGTTTTATCTCAGTCATAATGGACCAATGTCAGTACTTTCAGATATTTGAGGCCCTTTGGAAAAACTAGTAAAATCTTAAAACCCAGCAGGGTCTTACTCCTGACTTGCACATAAGAATATAGGAAAATGTCTATACAGATGGGTGCACACAGGCCTGAGCATCTATTCCCATGCTCTAAGCTGTCCGAATGGCAGCCAACTCCAGGCTGGCAGCCATGTAACTGGGTTTGCTTGGCACTGTGTTTGATGTAACATGCCCTGTCTTCCAGCATATGGAAGTGGTCCTAATCAGCCCCCCAGCAGGGCATGTTACCTTGCACACAGTGCCTTGCTGGCTCAGCTGCACGGTTTCTAGACTAGAGTAGTTTTACCTCTAAGGCTCCTCTCTATTAATAAACTGGCAAGCTATGTGTGAAATATTTGGAAAGGCCTGCCTTTAGTATTTTAGTCTGCTTATCCTTATCTTCTTAAAAAAACCCATCACAATGCAACAGTAACTGGTGTTCTGTAGCATGATTTGCTGTGAATACAGCTTTGGCACAATGTTTGCTTGTCCAAACTATTTGCATATCTTCAGATCCCAAGGTCTGAAGTGACACAGCAGAGAAAGGAAAGCTTGTAGAGCCCCCAGTGCTCTTCAGTTGAAACAAGACAACAAGCTGCTTGGGCAGATGCTGCACACATTTCTGCCTCGCAGATTGATCGGAACTCAGTGAGTTAAGCGGTTTGTGCCTTCTCCAGACCCACAGCACAGTCAAGCATGTTTGCACATTTTGCAGGACACCAGAGAACAGTTAAGGGATGGGTGGTTACTGGTTCTGCTGGAGCACTTTCTGTTAACAGCTTCTAGTTTCATGCTATGGGGAATAGGATGCAATGTGTTCTCAGTGATGGTTTATTGGATCTTTAATTCACCTCCCTGCTGATCTCACCAGCGCAAGGTTGTTCACCTTCAGGTCACATTATAAGGCTCACCAAGATTTTGTTTATTTGGATTTTTGCCAATGGGAGATGGTTGGGTGCAATACTTGGGTATTTGTTCAAGTTTTTTAGAGTGAAATACTGGCCACATAACATTTTATCCAACCATTAATCTTAATACTGGCAATTACTGACACAAACCACAACAATACCACCTTACTTTCAAAGCTGATTAACAGGTGACACGTTTCCCTGTTTTCCACCATTACCTGCTGTGGTCAGAGGTAAACTTCTTTCTTCATCTTCGGAAAAAAATATTGAACCAAAGTAGTTCAGAAATGGCTTTGCTAAATGAAATAGAGAATGTATGATAAAAAATTATGTTCTTTATTAGTTTCTACACAAAATCGTACAAAGACAAAGAAGAATGACAAAAAATCCTGAAATTCTGTAGAAATAGGTTTCTAATGCATTGGTTCTGGAAAAAAAAATATAAAAATTTTTTGGATCATTGTTCACTTTTTTGGCACTGATTTGTAATCCAATTTTTTTTACCTTTTCATGTTAGAAACATATGTGTCTACAAACATACGAAATACTGATCTATTTTTGAGTTAATGATGCCACTAATCTATATTTAGCAATTGATAGATGTTATCTAGAATAATAAATACAAAGTCTGAAGTCATTAACTGGTCTTGTCTCTCATTAGAATTCCTATTGGCCTTAGAGGTAAAGTAGATTACTCTCCTTTCTGTCAAAGAAATTTACTAAGAAATTTTCTACTTTCTCCTTGCAGTTTTTCCATCTGGAGTCTCATTATTTCAATAATTAGGCACCTTTGATGACAGATAACTAGCAACACATTTATTTTTCAGTTTCATGAAGTCTAATAAATATTTCCTTCATGTAGCCACAGAAATGGCCCTTCTTCCACAAGAAATATTGTTTACCTTTCACATAATGACACAGCAAGGGCCAGGCCTTCCCAGAATGGCATCTTTAATAAAGTGTATGCAATACAGACAAACAGCCAGGGAATGCTGCACACTTAGAATTGAAATACATGGCTGTCACGGAGTGAGGCCATCACACTCCAGCATTTTCCTGTTAAGCATAATTGCTTTTCATAAAGGTTCTGTGGAAAAAGTAAGCCAACCTCTCCAAAAAACCTCTGCATGAGATTTTTCTTGTAAACTTTCATTCTCTCTGTGTGTAATTTATAGCTGTCACAGAGAAACACTATTTTTAGGGTATTATGGTAGTACGATTGGTACTGGGTTTCTGGTTCATTGTCCCATTCTCTAGGGCTCTTGTTTCATAATGGTCTTCAGAAGTTCATGTTTTATATATATTTATATATTTTAGAGGCCAGCACAGCTTTGATCCTTTCCTGTGTCATATTCAAAGAGAGGCCTGGCAAGTTGCCACTGGTCTCTAAAAGGTCACTGCTATGGGTGGCACATCCATAGATGTAATGTGGTTGTAAGAAGCTGTGAAGGTAAAAACAGTTAGTAAACTTGCTTAGGAAGTAAGAACCAATTCAGGCTCTGAGACTTTTCTTGATTCATGCATTATGAGCCATCTACTATGAATATGCATAAGGTTACCTCTTTTGAACTTCCATGAAACAAATTCTCATAAATAAACAAGGAATTCACAGTGCCAACTGACAGAGTCACTTAGACTAGATGTATTGTGCTAATGGAGTGAAAAGAATAAAAATTTTCAAGGGCTTCAGACCTCAATTTTAATAAATTTCATGGAAATCAGATCAAGCCCTAATTGCTAATTCATCTGAAATTATTAAAAAGAGATTTCAATTACATACTACCATTGAATTTTGATGTACCAAATTAAATTAGGACACTAGATTGTATCTTTTTCTTAAATCCAGACCTATTTAAAAGCCCTTTCTGTAAATTCTGAAAAGGAACTTTGTGTTCAGTTATGTTGTAAAAATCCAGCATTAGTATGAAATAGTAGGTTAAATCTCTTACTGAAGATTTTTAATGACATTTCAGTGTTCCTCTTATAATTACTCTTCATCTAAGATATCCCATAATGATGTTGGACATTCTTGGTTCAGGCTCACTGGCTTGCTTCATTAGCATGTCATTCCCATTCCACATCATAAGATTTAATTGTAATGCCGAATATGCACAGCTCTCTACAGAAGTCTAATCAAAGTGGATTCACTTGTATTATTAATATCAAAAATCAGTCCACTTGCTATTTTTATAAATAAAAGAATCCAGATACATAAATCAGCTGTCATTTATTAGCATGTTACTGGCATATCTGCCAGACATATGAGCAGCCCTATCACAGTTCCTTAGGATTATTTTCATCAAGATTAAAACCTTTCTACATTAAATATACATACTAATTCCTCCATAAAGTAATCAGATTACAGTGCAGGTGACATTGTGTGCTGGAATTCAAATGATTTGCGGTAATGAGCTGGAAAGGTGTACTTAGAGACAGAGTGAGGAAAAAAGAGAGAAAAGGCTTTGGTTTTAAAATCTGATTTGTTATATCCCTGTTTTATTGTTATTCTTACCTCTTATTCCTTTCTTGAGAGCTAACAGGTCTCATGCTTGTCAGAGGATACTTGGCATATGCAGGTGGCAGTTGACAGGTGCTAGTTTTAAAGGGCAAATATTCCCCTGCTCCTCAGGTGTGTCGAGTAAGACATGGGTGGGAGCATGGAAGCCATTTCTCTGTCCTTTTAACGCACATGTGCAGGTATATCCACCTGCTTGTGCTTTGTTTCAGCCACCCACCTTCTCTTTTTCTTATGTTCATACATTTCTGAAATTTTATATTCATTTCTGAAGCTGGTATTCTGCAGAAGTTCTAAAATGTGCATTTTGTCAGAGCCCGGAGGGCACCCAAAAGCATCACTGACCATCCTTCCCTACACCTCCCCACCCCTGCTCATGGTCCAGGACTCCAGCTCATCTCAGCCTGGGGCTACCAGTCCCTGCCCCAGAGATCCTGCAGAGCATCCTGTCCTGCTGTTCCTGAATTGCTGTTTAGCCCTCTTTGACTGATTTTGGACCTGACTTATCACCTTACCATTGCCAGATTGCTGAGCTGTCGACAGGTTGTGTCACAATCCCCACCTCTGCTTGCCCTGCCCTGATGATGAGGGATGGCCTCCTGCTGCAGCAGTCATTGGTGTCACTGGCATGGTTTCTGTGTTGGAGTCATTTCTGGTTCCTGGCTCCCCACTGCCCTCAGAACAGCCCTGCTCCTTCTGATCCATACCACTTTGGTTTCTAACACGTACCCCAGTCTCAGCCACCTGCACAGATTCATCCCAATCAAGGCAGCACAGAAACACTGTTATGACTGCTTAGGGGTCACATCTAATGATTATGCTGTTGCTGCTCTTGTAATGTACTGTTAAACTTGCTTGATGTCAGAAGGTACTGCTGCCTCACCAAATCTCTTCCACAAGTCCACAGAGAATTTGAAAACCATCTCCTACACTCTTTGTAGGATGGATTCATCTGCCCCCAGTGTGGAGGAGTGGTGTCTTAAATCTACATGAAAGAGAACAGTGACCAATGAAGATTTTACATAGACTCAGGATTTATGCTTTCAAGATGTACTGTGCTTAAAATTAAATTTCCTATTGTAAATATACATGTGGTTATTAAAGTTGGTACTGAAATATTGACAGGCGTTGCAGTCCTCTAAAAATGTATTTAAAGTGTGTTTTTAAATACATAATCTCTTTAAAATCGATGATGATGATGATGATGATTAGATAGATAATAGAAATATTTCCTGTGTTAGGGAGGATCTTGTTGCTGCAGACAAACTAACAAAGACATGGCAGAATGTGCCTGAGCAAAAACTGCCATAATTTTCTTCTCATGCTTAAATGGCATAGTCTGGGTATGGTTTTGTTTTGGTTTTTTTTGTACAAGCCCTTCACTGAACAGTCTTTTTTCATTCAGAGTTTTGTGTGCATGAAAAAGTAAGGAGATATTTTGTGACATTTGCAGTATTTACCCTGCAACTGACCTAAAATGCACTAAGTTAGTACAGATATCATCTGCTCACATAGTTGTTCCCACATTTCTACCAGAAAAATGTAGTCTCAAGACGGGAATTTTTTTTACCAAAATTGTGTGCCAAAATTAACTTTGAGTAGTGTAACTTGCCCTGAACAAGCCCCTTTTCTTTGGCAGATGAAGTTAACACAAATGTTTCATATCTCACAACAAATCCTTTCACTCACACATATGCTATTAAGCATGCAAAAATGGGTGAGGATAAAATTATATGATCCTCTAGGACTCATAAAAAGTACATTTATTCTTGTCTTTATTTCAGTGTTATC
Organism: Neopelma chrysocephalum; assembly: GCF_003984885.1. Classification (NCBI taxonomy): domain Eukaryota; kingdom Metazoa; phylum Chordata; class Aves; order Passeriformes; family Pipridae; genus Neopelma; species Neopelma chrysocephalum. The sequence goes on from NW_020897719.1 coordinate 8,126,871, forward strand.
TATGTTCCTTATTTTTTCTTAACTTATCCAAATGAAGCCAAGATTGTATCACTTTTATATTCAATTTTGTTCTCTTTCTGAAACATTGTATCGATCAAAAAATTGAAAAAGAAAAAGGATATAATTCTAGGTAACATTCTTGGCTCTGTATTTTAATTTTCCCATTTCTAGATATAATTTATACTTTACTTTTTAGGTCTTTTTTTAAGAAGAAGAATTTTAGGAATTTCCAAACATTTTTTTAAAATTATCAAAGGTTGGACTTTAATTTTTTTAAAAATTCAGAAAGAATTGAGCTGGTTTCACTGAAAAGAAGAAAAAATATTCCAAAAAAGCAAACAGTGATTTGTTTCAAATTGCACAAAACCCTTTAATTAACCCAGAATGAGTCGGACTTTCATAGCTTCTTTTACAAGAAAATTAACTCTGTTGTTTACATATTCTTTTCCCCCCGACTTCATAGAACATTAAATGTAATAAGGTTTTTGTTTTCTCTCTGACAGAACTATTCATAGTCTGGTGTCTGACCCTCTCTGCAATGAAACAGAAGACATTTTAAGTGTAATTAGATAAGAAGAGAGATAAATATTTTTTCTTTTTTGCTTTTTTTCAAGTATAAGTACTTCTCTTCTTGTTATCCCTGTAACAGTAGTTGGTTGGGTTTTTTAAATACTAGTGAAGCAATAAGGAAAAGACTGAAATGACCTTTGGTATGATGTAACAGGGCGATTGCAGTGTTTCCCTCAGATTTTCACACCCCAGGATGTGAAGGTCTGCTAACTTCTATAATTCTTTTTGAAGGGCAAAATATTGCAATAATGGAAATTACTTGTAAGTCAGATGAGTTTTCTTTTTCTCCTCTTTAGTTTTCGCTGATGAATGAAAAATCACTCAAGCATATCTATTCATGTCATCACATCAGTATGATGAAATCAATGTATGTGACTGATGATATGAAACTTCAGTATAATGATAGGTACACATGCTTGACACATGAATTACTTTCTCAGTTCAGTAGTTGGTTGTCTCTTAGTATTAGATGTCCTGGGTTCAAAAATATTTCACGAACAATACTGGAAAGTTATGCCAAGAAACTCTATATGGGATCTCAGCTGGTATAAGATGGTATAACACCATGATTACACTGGTTCATTTCCTCAAACATGATATTTTAATTTCTGTTTTCTGTAATTTTTGGCCAGAACATGCCACTTTCAATGCTTCCAAGCTTATAAGAAATGACCATTAGTACTACTACAATTTACAGGAGATCTAGTTATGAGGTAGGGCTACTTGGAATTCCTCAGTATTCCACAATGATTCTAAGTCAAATATGCCAAATATGGTGGAATTCAAGGAAAAACATTATAATACTGGTCAAGGGCAGGGTTATCAAAAGACGTGGAGTCTAAACAGATGAGCAGTGAGGATTGAAGCCCCAACCTACCAGCACTGCCCTCCCTGCTAGAGGAAGGACTGGAAGCACAGACACCTGATGCACCATCAGCAGAACTGGTGTCCAGGTTTCGAGACCCCAAGGAAAAGGGAATTTTAAGGCATTATTGGAATGCACTAAGGAGATGAAATGAAGACCTGTTATTGTTTTGTATACGTCTGTGATTATAGTTCCACATGGAGTTGCTACTTTCATGAAACCTGTAAAAGAGTTAACTGGAAGAACAAGATAAGTAATCCTCTACCATAAGAATATTGCTTCCTTTTGAGGTGATGAAATATGTGACTTGTGTGTCAGCATGCCTTGTGATATGCTCAGCATGCCCAGTGTGCCAACACACAGAACTTTCACAAAACAGCTAAAACATTGTCTTTCTTTGTTCTTTTCCTGAATCCCTTTGTGCTAAGTCTCTGTGACATTGTTTCATTGTCAAACAGAGAAATTAAATCTGTTACACTATGCTCATTACTCACCTCTCAAATCCATTCTGGTCAAACATATTTTCCTTTCTTTCCTTTTATTTATTCTTAATTGAATTAAAAATATGTACAGATGATTGCAAAGTAAGTACAAGTTGCTTTCTGTGACATGCTCAATAAAACAGAGGTGAAATTCAGCCCAGTGCTCTGCTTTGGGCTATAGACAGCACAGAGCAAAACAAATAGTACACTGTCAAAACAAACTAGAAAAGCTCACCATTCTGTTCGTTTTATGGATGATATGTTGGCAAAAAAAAAAATGCAAATTTCCCTCAGAAATGATGGGTACCCCCAAGTCTGAGCATTTTTTCCAAGTCCATTTGGACCTTCTCCCGCCAAAATCGAAATGTTCTGATGCAGTTTCAGACTGGAGAGCCTATTGAGAACTCATTATCTTCAAATAGGATTACACTCAGTTAATATGAGAACATGCACATTACAATATCACATAAAATCAAAAGTTCCAATTTGCTCACTACATGTAAATCCAATTCAAAATATTTCCATAACATATATCCGCTGGATGTTACACTATTTGTATGTCACTCTAGAATGGATTAACTCCATGACAGGCTAGTCTCAGTTTTTCTGCATTTGGTGTTTTTAAACAGTTTATATTTGTTATCATATCAAAGACAGGCTTGCAGTTTTCAAAAGGAAGAAGAGAACACAGCGCCCAAGGCTCTTCCAGCATTACATTTCTTATTCCATTTTATCTTTCTTGGTTTTGACTAATGTCAGTAACAGCTACTGGTAATAAACTGCTTGTTACAGCTTGCTCTTGCCTTCAAGCACTGGCTTTGATACATTGTCAGCCAATTGGAAGCATTTCCTGATTACATTTCCAAATTGCTTGTTTATTGATCGAAAGTTAATAAAGCAAAAGACAACTTTTCGGCTTAAATTAAATGAAGGGTTCCTTTGATGTTCAAATTATCCAATCAACCAATGTGCAATGAAATGTAAGCATTTGAAAGTTTTATCTGGAAAGCAAAATGTACTAGATAATGGTTTCTGGCACAGCCACTGTATCTAACAGCTAATGAAAAACAGCCATAACTTTAGATTTAATTTATTTTCTGTTGAAAAGTAAATGGCACTGAATTTTGTTATTTTTAAATAACTGAAAACATGAAAAGGCAGATATTGTATATCTTTCTGACAAACTATAATTCCTACTCCAAGAATATGTGGTTAGCTGCAATAAACAAAGTAATTTACATTACCATTTCTTCCGAGTCCAGCATTTGCTTGTGAATCTATTTGTTTCTGATGCTGCATTAAAAATCCAGTGCTCTGTCAATTATTAACATCCCATCCAAGAGGGTGCTGTAGCCTATCTGGAATATTTAGCTGTGCAAGAGATACCTTGCCTCCAAAAATACCACTAGTCTTATCATTATGCTGCTTCTTCAAACACTTTTACTTACATAGAAAAATTTAAACCATCTAGACTTAACATCGTTGTGGTTTTTTAGAGAGTCGGACACTTCTAGTACTAAAAGGTAAAGATTTTCAGTACAGTTTGAAGTGGGAAAATGGGAGTGGCTACTGTATGTGGTATGTACAGTAAGAATAAAAAAACAAATTAGAGCAAATCTTAATAAGTAAGAATGACACCAAAAGAGGTATGGCCACATTATAATTCATACCTCATTAGGAGATTTAGGTGGTTTATGGCAGAATTATCTTGAAATGGGTACTTTCTGCAAAAATATATAGTTATGCTAAAAATTATCATGGGTAATAATTCTACACTTCATCCTACAGTACTATAACAAGATTTGGGTATTTTAAGCTGAGACTTGTATTTATATACCAACTAACTCCTTTTAACTGCACTAAAGCAAGGAATATGATACTCACTCTGTCAAATGATTAATAACCTTTTTCTGTTTTTTTTATATTGTTGCTGTTTAGAAGTTTATTATTTCATTGTGATAGCACTAGATTTGCAGTAGTAATTGCAAGTGTAAACGTGCTGATGCATGAGATCTCTACATATCAGAATTAAAATCTGTCTTTTCCTTGAAATGAAACCCTAATTGAAAAAGATTTGTAAATGCTAGAATTCTTTCTGCCAAAGACAGCATGTTTAATGTTTTTTTGTCCTTTTGACACAACCCCACTAACAACTCTGAAGACCTTAATGTCAAATAAAGCTTACAAACACAGCCACAGCTAAACAAAGAAATTTTTGAAGTTATGATGATCTGATCATCAAGAAAAAAAGGGAAATATGGATTTTATTGTATTAGTGTGGCTATTGAAAATATTACTTACATTGCAGAAGACCAGCTCCATTTGGTCTGTTGGTCTGGCTTTTTACTCTTTTTTATTTCTCTGTAGATAGAGACATATACATTTAGAATAGCTGGTGTAAAGCAGAAATTGATTTATGTTAGAATCCACTACTGTGAATGCCAAACAAAATGGCAGTGGTCTAGATTCAAGATTTATCAATTTTTCATCTTTTGTGAGAGATAATCAACATGAAATCCAAGAAGAACAGGCAAACTAGCATTGAAGTAGCAGCAGAGAATTGAGTCACGTCCATTCAGTCCTTGCAGAGAGCATTGAAGATGTTCTCTCCCCTAACTTGGAATACTCTCATTCTGCTCATGTGCTCACGCTTCCTAAGCCTCGACTGACACCATCAATCTGTGAGCCTTCCTGTACCTTAGCCTTCATGGTTCCTTTTCTACCATCGGCAAACGTCAGGCTCAACAAGCCACCGCCTGCAAAGGAATCGCATCTGGCAGTTCACATGAATGTAGCATCTCTTGGACTTGGACATGTGAGGTACTGCAGACATGCAGCAAATTCCTTCACATGGGGATCAACGTCCGCACCTGGAAAACTAAGCTGACAGGTACAACTCTAAAAATACTGGAACAATTTTTAGCCTTTTTCTACACAAAAGTAGACAGGTGGAAAAGCAGTAATGACAGTCCCAAATAAGGAGAGGGCTATTTCTTTTTATTTAACACTTTTTCCTAATGTAAGTGTATTTTATTTGCAGTCAGTTCATGAGCCTTTGCAGCTTGTATTTTCCAGATTAATCGCCAAAGAAAAGAAGAAATAGAATGAAAAAAATTACCTTGATGAGTGAAAATTTATACACATATGTAATATGATGTCTGAAGCACAGGCCTTAAGAAAAATGGCAAATACCAAAAGATTTGGGATTAACTGAAAAAATTGAAAGCACTGCAAGCAGCAGGACTTATTTTGTGGATTTCCCTCAGAAATAATTGTTTTAATTTTTTTTGGATGAGTTAAGTTCTTCAGATGATGCAATGTTGAAATCTGCCCAGTGAGAACTCTAGAAAAACATTCTGAGACTGATAACATCATTTGTAAAGTTAAGCTTGATTGCAGAGGTTGTTCTTTTCATAACAACTTAGGTTTTCCATTAATGTCTCCTTTTCCAAGGAGCAAAATGTATCAGAAAAGAATCTTAGAAATAAAATTACTAAAATTAGAATGAAGTAGAAGTTTCAGGTTTTGCTTGTGGTGTTACCCTACTTTGGACAATGAAAGGAGTCCCTTCATCCAGGAGCTCCTTTTCGTGTCAAAAGCTCTATTCAGTTATTTCAGCTAACTGAATCCAATTTTTTTTTTTAAAAAAAGGTAAATAGCCCTGTGGATGTATAAAATAAAAATATTTTTATTATTAATAACTTCACAGTGGCAACTCTGTAATTGATGAAGGAATGTAGGTTTTTCTACCTGAAACTGTAGTTATATTTTGCATACTAATTTCCCCTTACAGCACATTTTGCACTGTCCAGTCTCCATCTATTTAGTACAAGAATATAACCAAACCCATGAACCCAGGTCCTTAATCACTTTCTAACTTCGCTAATCTAATGTAGCACTTTAGGAGTGTTTATTTTTAATGACATAAGAGTGCAGGAAAATGTTCTGTAATATTCACATATATCCTTATTCTGGTCTTCTGAGTTTTAGAAGCCATGCATTTTTTAAGGATCTTTGTGTTTGGTGTGTGCAACTTTCTACATGCAGTTCTAAATCATTTTGAGAAGATACTCTAGTTTTAAAAATAAGCTATTTAAATGCTGCACCTTAACCTTAATCTTTACCAAATTTCCAGCAAATAATTTCCCTCTGTACCATAGATTAGTGATATATTAAATTTAAGATTGCAGTTAGATTTAATTCTAAAACAAGTACAATACCAGAGGCAATTTGAAACTCAGGCCATTAATTGGATGCTGATTTTGTTTAATTTTAGTGAGAGTAAACTGCTAAGTACTGACAGAAGACAGAAGCTACTACATGCAACATTAACCTTTCTCTTGCCGCATAAGAGAAAGGCCCTGGGGTAGCCACTTTAAGGTATTGACTTAGAATGTTGTCATTAGAATGTTGCAGGTGCAAAGTCCAACGAACTCTGTGTGCACAAAGCCACAGGCTTGTCATTTTGTTTGATCTCCAGTGGCTGAAAATCTTACATTACTCAAAGAGTTAACCTGGTTAGACACATTTGAGAATTTTAGCCACAAGGGACTTTTGTTTGCATCTAGGCAATTCTTTTAAAAACTGTGGTCTCTGAAAAGGCTTCAGCCATGGTGACTTGCAAATTAAGCAATGCTATAACCCACATACCACTCATTCCAGTTCCTCCTCCTCACTGTGTAAATGGGACCGTAAGCAATATTTTTATTTTAAAGACTGTGCTTCATGGCTGCTCCTGTACTACATAGCTATTTAGCAGTTATGCAGTACCAGGCAAAGGTATTTCTCTTGTCTAATTTGTCACATAATCACCACAGAAGACTGAATCCTTCAGAGGGCTGAAGGAGTCTGAGGCGTCTAATAAATTCACCCTTTGCATGGAGAAAATGTTTCACAATGAAATAATAAAATGGTATTTCAGTTAGGGAAAAATGAGATAAACTAGTGTAGCAAATAAGTAAAGATTATACACATAGGCAACCCACTGATCAAATATTTCTTAGGGCTATCGGGAATCTATCAAGGATACTGAGCCAGTTAGATAAAGAAATTACTGAAGAGTGATTTACTGAGTTGTTTAAGAGTCATGTTAGAAAGATTAGTTTGCTCACAGCAATGTGCTAGCTCTGTTTTATTTAATGATTAGTTAAAAGCTGAGGTAGAATATTGCATAAACGAGTTTCAGTCATTTATTTATCTTTTGGCTATGCTTACCCCTACACTGCCAACCTGAAAATTTAATCATGTTATCAAAACCTTAGCTTCATGAATACTTCCTCTACTCAGAGTTAGCATTAAAGCAATGTTGTACATTAAAGAAAACACCAGCATGTCTCAGGACATTTCCATTTTGGTAAGAGACTTCTGCTGTTTGGAATTTTGAGTCTGCTGTTCGGACATTTGAATCTGGCCAATTTGGACAACTGGACAGAATAGATCTGAAGAAATTGTCTGTACTTTGAGTCATGGGAATCAAGAAAAAAGGATAATTATGATGTTGATTGGTTTGTATTTTTCAGCAGGCAATGTACTTCAGAGAATAATCCCCAACTAGTAGCTCCCAATGCTGACACTGTCCCCATTCTGCAGATCACTCATCCCCTGAGCCCTGCAAATTCAGAGCAGCAAGGAGTGACCACTCTCAAGAATCAGTACTTCCCTTAGCACTTCCCTGTCTGAAGTCAATGCCACCTTCCTCTTTGCTGCTAGACACAGAGGGAAGCCTTTGGTCCTGAGTAGCACCTATGATTTCAGAATTTCTGATATGTATCACTTTCTTTCCATTGTTACTTGCACTTAATATTTCTCTTCGCTTCTATGTGTCATCATGCAAAAAGACAAATGGAATTTTCATTTGTGTCTGTTTTTAATAGACATCAGAGGTTACTTTTTCTCTTTCCGCTTCAAAACCTTAATATTTTTCTGATTTTTTGTTTATTTTTAATTAAATCCACACTAGTTTCCTGAAATAAGGGAATCTAAACCCATAAATTTTGGGTTTCAGTCTTCAGTTTTTTTATTCTCTTTCACAGCATAAGTTGAGATCTAAACTTATTTGAGACCCAGTTAAAAAACTTTTGACATGATATACTTAAAAAAAAAAGAACTGAGAAAATGAAATTGCCTTTCTGCAAATGTAACTCATATCTAAGAAGTAAGTATTGGCATGTTTGTTTCCCACAGAGCCCTCAAGTAAAAACACTCAGTTGCCCAAGACTCCTAATGATTTCTAGTAAATCATTATTACATAAGATTAGCTAAATTCTGAATACATCTCATCTTAACCTTCATGATATGTGTGCATCTGGATTTTTAGGCGTTATATGTGAGAAAGTCATTAACTCCAATTTAGGAGCCATTTTTCTTCTAATTCGCTATTGGCTCACCCTCTAAGCTATGCTGAAACACAAGGGCAACTTTCACATTTGCCCACATTTGTGACACTAGTTTGTTGACTTCATATAGGTGAACATGATCGTTACTTTCAAAATCATAGGAAGGGATCTCAGAAACCAAATGACATCAGCACTTCAGCAAATCAACTTAAATAGCAGACATACGTAGTATAAGCTCTGGAATGAATGCACTCTAATAACAGATATTTCCAGACTCTGGATTATGATGGATGTACCCAGCAGGGATAAATTACTTCTCTCCACAGCATGACTGTGCCTAGGAGACACATGCTCTGCCTTGTGTACTTTTATCTTTCGTTATACGTCACAGAAGCAGAGCAGCACCGACACATAAATGTTCTTGTTTGCTCACCCCACATAAAAGACAACATCCCACTAAGCTGGTCTTTGCAACACAGGGCCATACCCACTGAACTGTATCCCCTCTTTCACAGGCAAGTGCACAAGTGCATTTCATTTTGATGTTAGAATTGCTCTGCTGTGTTTTAGTTATTCGCTTGAGGCTGGTATCTAACGTAGGGGAGCCTGACAGTTAATGGATGGTGTACATGCCCACATCCCAAGTCTGATCCAGCAAACACTTACAAATAGTGGCTGAGCTATTTAAAAACTAGCAATGAGGAAGGGAAGTCTGTGAGGTCATATCTTTCTGTTACTACTGTTCTTACATAGGTATATCCGTGAGTGTTTAGGCTGTGTTTTCTTGCCCATGGTTGGAAGGCTGAGACCAAGTTTAGAAAGGGAAAATATTGCTAAAGACCAGTGAAAATCCTGCACTTACTGAGATCTTTTAAGATACGCAGTAGCCTCCTAAAAGAAACAGAAAAGGTCCCTTTGCTTGCAACATGTAGGTTTAGAAATTAGACAATGTGCAAGAATGAATCATTCTATATTCTTCGGAAGACCTACGTCCAATAGCAAGCCTCCTCCATCTTTAGTTTTATGATGTTAGTTCCCATTTGCGCATCTCTATATTTAAGAATCTTGTAAGCAGTCAGTCCTTGAGGAGATTACATACTTTCTCAGTGTCAGCAGGTAGAATGAGAAGTCAGCAGTAATATTCACCTTTCAGTTCCAATACTACATTATTTTGGTGAAAACTTCCACTTTAAACAGGCTTTTCATACAACCCTTCAATGACTTGGGCGATAAGACAATGAACTTCTGTCACAGGAAAGGGAGAAATTTCCCTGATTGTACAGAGATTGTCAACTACAGAAGTGCTTGAACTGTCCTTTAAAGCATAGGCTTTGAAGAAAAAAACAAACAAATAAAAACATTTACAGCCATGACCAAAGTAGACAGCGGGCTAGAAGTATCACTAATACTGACAGAGTCCTCTTCCATACAGGAAACAAAAAATTCAGTGGTATCTTAAGTTTTTGCAGTGGGGGCATAAAGAAAGGGCTAGAAGAAAACTACCTAGTATCAAATGATCATCAATTTATTCATCTTGGGGCTGAGGGGGCTGCATCCTTTCCCATTAGCACCACTCGGTGCGGTGTGGGCGCCAACCGACGTGCCAGTGCAGCAGCTGCATCGCAATGCAGCTGCCACCCCCACCAACACAGCTGCCACCCCCACCAGCACAGCTGCAACCAAGCTTGTAAAGGATCTCAATTTCAAACAGATAAACTTTGCAAAATTAAGGAAACTAGTTAATGAGGTCAACCGGATTAAAGAGCTTAGGGGTTTTAATGTGGAGAAGGCGTGAAATTTCTTTAAATCAAAGGTGTGAAAACTGTCTAGAACTTGCATCTTAATCAAGGGGAAAATCTTGTAGGGAATGGCTCCGGAGCTGACTGGATAAATAACCACTTCTGAAAGGGCAGAAGAAATAAGCAGTTTGCCTAAAGGGATAGGGAGTATTCGATGTCTGAGAGGCCAGGAAACAGTGAAGTAGAAATAAATGCCAAAAGTAAATCTGAATTAGACCTTATAAATTGAAGCAAACAGCAAAAAAAATGGGAGAGGGGGTGTATTTTTTTTTTCCCAGCCATGTATGTATAAATATAAAAGAGAACACAGAAGGAAACACTCAAACACAGTACAGTGAACAGAGGGTCAAGAAAAAAAAGATTCATCTGTGGCATCAAGCTTAAATCAAATGTATTACTTTCTGTAACAACAGAAGTGCTGACTATGGGAGGGGAAAATGGGCAGTAAATTAGAATACCCAGGCTAAAATTATGGCTAAAAGCCCAATGCAATTACATCACATAAGCCTGACCATTTCCATCCCAAAAATAACCAAATAAGTAAGTGCATGAAAGTGCAGGTACAGTGGCAGTGATATGAGTGCATCTCTCAAGTAGAGCAACCAAGCTGCTGACAGGGATCAGCAAAGAAAGCCCTTATATTTTAGATGATGGTGGAGACATAGGGTAGCTTAAACAGTGGAGGCCAAATGAGTCCAATTCCAGTATTATACAAGGCTATAGGGGAAGTCATGAAAGAGAAATTAAGGAACAGAGGGGTTCTGCATAAAATGCATAAAACTCATGAACTTTCCGAAGGGATGTCTTGCCAGACTAAATTTACCTGTTTCTCTGCTAACCGATTTCTTAAATGAGGGAAATGCAGCAGGTCTAATCTACCTCTTCTCTGTGATAAGCAGGGATAGAATCTGAGGGAATGGCCTGAAGTTGTGTCAGGGGAGGTTTAGGTTACATATTAGAAAGAGGTTCTTCACCCAGACGGTGGTTGGGCACTGGAACAGGCTCCCCAAGGAAGTGGTCACAGCACCAAGCCTGACAGAGTTCAAGAAGCTTTTGGATGATAGTCTCAGGCACATGGTGTGACTCTTGGGGATAGTACTGTGAAGGGCTAAGGGCTGGACTCGATGATTCTTTTGGGTCCCTTCCAACTTGGTACATTTTGTGATTTCTCTGATTCTTCAGGAATTCAGTAAAGAATTTGATTTATTGATGCTAACAAAGTGCTTCAACAATGTGTCGCAAAATGCAGGTAATCAGGCTTCTCAAAATAAGAAAGAATAAATACAGTAAGTATGACACAAAAGCAATTCGCTCTCCTTTCCATCCCCCAACTCAGTTTATACTATTGGAAAAAGTAAATGTAAAGCAAACCGACCATGTTTTAATTTTGTTTTGCACTGTAACATAGAGCTAAATGATTTTGAGAGAAATGTGTGCTGCATTAACCAATTTCATGTTGTATATATTAATGCACTAGCTGGACAAAATATTGCTTGTTTTTCAGTAGAATTAATGAAAGAAAATGAAATTATATCATTAGAAAAATATGTTCATTTTAAGTACCTCATATGGAAAAGAAGAGAAAAATAGTTATCTACACTCTTACCCAAATTAATCAAACATAGTAATAGATTCCAGAAAATTTACATTTTTTGTTAAATGTATTAACTAGAGAAGCCAGCTGAGATTAGTATAGGCAAGTCATCCCTGGACATTGTCTGATCTACAGCACTGCCTTGGAGAATAACGTGCTGGCGCATATTTCTATGTTGTTGACTATGGTTCTGCTTACTCTCCAGCTGGGAACATGTGCTTAATTTTTTATTGGTAATGGGTGTTTTTATGCTTCTACTTTCTCTGTTTACCTGAGTGTTTGCATGAAGTCTACTTATTTCTGGTTGGATGACTTACTGTGCTCAGACACTTTTGGTAAATCAGTCATGTTCTTTGTTTGTTTTTTTTTTTAAATAAAAGAAAAGAAAAAAGGGGAAAAAAATAAAAAGAAAACCGAAAACAGTGTCTATGTATGTAATGTCCCTCCTCACAAAGAGCCTTTTCTCTCTCTTTCCCCCATTACTTAATACTGTTTGATATACTAGCATTTTTAAAAGCCTAGATTTGGGGAAACAGCCAGTGGTATTGTGAAATTCACTTTCCTTAGCAACAATTCCAGAAAACTGATGTCTAAAGAGTTTTCTCTCACTGTAGTCTTCCACATATAGGGAATGAAAATGTGATGGGGTATACTGAATATTTTTAAATACTTAAAGCTTACTAAAACACTTTGTAATTCCCTTGCTTGCTGAAGATGCTCTGACACAGATTATGTTTTAACGAATAGTGATTTGCCAGTAAATACTTGGCAAACAGTTGGGAGGTAGAGATGTGAAACAATCCATTGCATTAGCCACATTTTAATGATTTTTTTTCTTTCAGAGGGAAGCTCAGCAAAATTTTAATTTCTTTAATAAATAATTAACAGTGTATTATTTCAATAAATAAATTAGTGTTTATATAGTAAAGAATACAAATGTTTTGTGCATGTATTATGACCCACTTCTCCAGTCCTTTTTGGCTCTTTCTTAAAGAATTATTTTTAAAAATTAATGATGAACATCAAAATATTTCTGTTTATAACATCATATCAATAGTAGTTAAATCTATAAAATAATTCAATCGTTTATCCTTCTTATCTTGGGAATGTTTAATCAAGCTTGATATTTGCTTTAAATTAGCACTGTCAAATGTACATTAGTATAAAATCTCCCAAATCATGAAAGATTTATAATTTGAAATGCATTTGGATTATTCTCTAGTTAATCAGCTAGATAAAAATTAGTGGTGCTATAACCAGAACAATTAATTGGATTTAAAATTAAAAAATAACCAACACATGCTACTTCATGTACTGCTTCACTTTGGAAACACAAATAATATCTTAACTACATGAAAGGACTTTTGTGAAGTCTTCACTAAATTGTAAATCCCTTATTTTATCTTTAACAGGCAAAAGTTGTATTTTTTTCCAAGAGAGTTTTGAACAAGACAGGAGGAATACATTCTTCAGGTAATGATTCTATAAAATTATTTATGTACTACAAATCAGTAAACCACATATGCATCAAATCAAAACTGAAACTTTAAATACAAAGAATTTCATATTTAGTTTAAGAGCTTCCTTTATTCATCATTGTTGCAGAGGTTTTTAGGAGGTGAGGACCATTCACAGAATATAGTAACTTTACTCTGTACATTATTTTAGCTAGAAACCCTCATGTGCTTAGCATTATTAATGATAAAAATCAGCTTGTAAGTAAAGCACCAGTGGGCAGACTGCTGTACGTCACTGGGAAATTACTTCGCTGATGACTTGCACAGGATGTCTTATGGTCAGGATAGCCCCTTTCTGTGAGGGCTAGGCTGGACTGGTAGGATAATGGTGCCATGGAAAGCTTCAGAGATAGAACTACCATCTCTGAGCTGTTCAGAAGAGTGAGTCATGGAGTAAGGAGTTTGGTGTCTGGCAGGTAGACTCAAGGGGGGAAAGGAGGTTTAAAAGGAGGCACATGGCTGTTCTTCCTTGGGAAGCAAGCCATGGGTGAGGAGAGGCTTAAAAATATCCTCTGCTCTCTATACTGAAGGAATGCCAGAATTCAGAGGTTGTGGAGGTTTGAAGAATGATAATGGAGAAAAATATTAAAACAAGAGACAGCAAATAGTATTCTGATACTTGCCTCAGATTCCAGTGTCTCTCCTGCCAGCCTGTATGTCACAGGACAGTGAATATAATTCTGTCTGTCTCACAACGCATTTGTTTAAAGGAAACAATCAAGGGAGCTACCATTTGGGTGAGTAAGACTTCAGTCTTGGTAAGGGTTTCAGGAGACCACTGTGGTAGAAATTATCACCAATGTGTCACGTCTCTTGTGTTCTCCAGAACTGTTGCCGGTTCTTGCTACTATGAGCAAGTATTAATTTATTATTCTTGCACGCACCTGAACCTCCCAATATCTTTCCTTGTAGTCCAAAATCTTAAACTGAAAAAATGTAGGTCTTCTCATTCACAGCAGGATGTACTTTACTTGTTCTAGCAGGCTAGCTATGTATGCTTTGTGCTTTTCAATTATTTAGGCCTTCCAGATAAGTCAGAATCTTTTTATCAAAGCCTAGTCTTGTACACTATTTTTCCTCTCACAATAATGCCATTAGTCATCACAGGCAAGTTTATTGGCTAATACAGACCTTTGTTCACCTTCTAGCATCGGAAATGTTGCCCTGGGCCCTCTAGAGCATTGGAAAGTCTTTAGGGACCTTTTCCAATCCTCCAAGGCAGTTCAGAAAATTCTCTGGAGATGTGGGAAATTAACAAGACTATAGGAAAGATGGAATTTCCTATCATTACATATACTGGGCAGGCTCTCTGCAGTTGGATCTAGGTTTCATGATGTGAAAATTACTATGGATTTTCAATTGTGAAAGTATGTTAAATATTCACAATACAAAATAAAATGGATTTTTCTGAACACCAAACTAAAATAAGCACCTGAGATCATCTTCTGAGATGATAGAAATATGAATCTGTATGTCCTGAAGGAGCAAGAAGAAGGCTGAGTTATTGTAATTGATACCATCTTAGAGCCACAGCAAATTTCAATATGGTGAGGATTCAATCAGAGCCCCTTTGCACTGCCCTGTTAGCGTACAGGATCTATAAAACTGTCCTAAGTAGGCAAAGGAGCATTTTGGATTGGACAGTCTGGCCTGGCAATGGGAGGTATATTGCTATGCTGCTCTCCCCTACTTGGTGAAATGGGTCCTTATTTGACTCATGATGTCTTGAATATTGAGTGTACAATTGAGATCATCTTTCTCTTCCTTGATGAGCGGAGTTATGTCTTGTGCATTTACAGTTAATGCCAATGCCTTTTCCTAACTCTGTGACAGACGAAAGATGCAGGTGCCACATCCACAACTACAGCCTTGCACACATACCTCTGCCTTCCCTGAGATCCAGATGCAGTCATAGCCCAGGTTTCAAAGTCAGTTGGCTTGCAGAGGTCTATCAAATGCTATTGTGAATTGGAGTAACAGCTGAAGTTGTCTTTAAGCAGCATAAAAGCTTGGAAGATTCCTGAAGACACAAAATAATTAGGATATAAGGGCTGCAGCTACAAAATGAAAGTTGCAATCTGGCCAACCTGAATATGAATGTCCTGCCTTGGAAGTATTTTGTTATTGGGGCATGATGGTGTTGCTGAAGGCACACACTTACAAGGAACAAGGGAAGGCAGAATTGAAGGGACGGTGTTTGTCCTGGGTAGTCTGACCTGTTCAAAAGAGGAAATCATGCCCGCAGCATGAAAATGCCATGAAAGCATTTTTCAGATACCTCTAGAAGGTGCTTTATTAGTTTTGTGAAAAGTTAGTTTATACTGGGATCTGTATGAGGCTTCAAAAACAATTAAATAGGAAAAACCTTTTGCTGCCGCTCTAGGTGAAGGCTGTCACATCCTCAGATGTGCTTCTCCTCCACTTCCTTGAGCACGAAGGACTGCCACCTGCAGACAGACTGCTCTTTAACCCCCACCATTTTGAAGGGCCCCTGCATTCCTCCATGTCCTCCTGCAGGGATCAGCTGCACGTTCCATATGGAACCTTTGATGGATATCTCAGGCTGGCTGACCTTACGGGTCTCACTGGGGTTGGAAGGCACAATGGAAACTGAAGAGAGCTCTGGTCCTCTTCATGCAATGTACAAATATCCATGTGTACCCTCTACTGCTGGAAAAGAAAAATCTCAGAATATCCTGTTGATAGAGTAATGTCTGGGGTCTGCTGACCTGGCAAGCTGTATTTTTCGTGACAGTGAGTTCTCATGCGTTTTATCAATTTAACAGCAGAAAATTCTGGAGATTGGTTTGGGGTTTTCGTTTGGGTTTGGGTTGTCCCTGTCCCCATCTCCCTTCTTTATTTTCCATGTTTTGGTTTCCTAGAAGTACAATTAATTTTTTTTTAAAGGAAGGAAAGTAGTTCATGTTTCTGAAATCAATGTCAAGATATAATGGTTTTAGTTTTCTTCTGTTTTGTATTTGCTCTGTGGTATGGCGACTGCTGCACCACAGCTGCTCCCCAGCACTGCTGCTCTCCAGAATTTTCTTATTCCTGACCACCTCTTACTAAAACATTTCATCTTAGTAGGCCCCAAAAATGAAAACATCCCAGCTGTTTGGTTTTTTCCCATGTTACTACACGAAAGAGGGCTGTATATCAGCAGCAAGCAGCTGCATTACTAGTGCTCAGGAAATACCACAAAGCAGAAATATCTACCTATGTCACAGACACTGGTTCTCTGTCCCCATCACAGACCAGGAAATAGCACACATTCTCTCTCTTCCCAGTGGTATTAAGGTCAGAAAGTAAAATGTGATCTTGAAAGTTAAGCGTTGGAAAGCAGGCTGAGAAGTGTCCCCATCCTCTCCACAATCTGAGTAGCCAGACATGCCATTCTTTGCTGAAGGAAGGACTTTGCAGGCCAGGGGGTTTCTACCACTGTGTAATACTTCAGACACGGTGTAAAATTCTCAACTTTGAGTGAAAAGTTATTAATGCTGTGACATTTGTGCTGCAGTCATTGATCAGCTATGTTGTGGTTTTCTTAGTGATTTCCCAGTCAAACAATCCCGAGATAATATAAGAGAACATGACATAGTTGTACTTTTTACTGCTTATTTGACATGACTGTTTTATTGGCAAGGATAAGATCAACACCAAAACATACCCATGATTCTTCACAGGTTTTGGAGATAAATGCATTTTTGGTCTGTGGGTATTTTATTTCACTAATGAGTCTATAAAGGCAGGTTTTATTCCCTAGATGCTGTACTTGTTCTCTCCCTATCAGACCAGCAGGTGTATGATAGATCTATGGGTTTGGATGTCAACTCATATTTTTGAGTCTCACTAAAATTCAGGGTCTCTGGGCACACTTGGGTTTGAGTTTGCGTTCTTCTGGTAGCCTGTTTCTCTCTTTAAGAAATAGCAGCTCAAAATCTCCGATTATACAATTAGATTTCCCAGCGTGAATCTTAGCTCTCTTTCCAGTCACCATGCTAGCAGCATTTTGATATTGGATTCTACTTCCATTGTAATTCATAGCCTGGACAACATCAGTCATCCATCAGTTATCTTTGTTTATTCTGTATTCTGTGCTTGTTTTATTGGACCTCTTTGCATTTGAAGGAAAAAGAAAGTGAGATTTCAAACACCAGCCAGGCTTTACCTTTGTAATCCACATTTATGATTCAGCTGGTACTTTTGGCTTTCATCAGGGGAAGACGTATAATGTATATACTGGCATATATGAAAAAAAGAACCAAAAAGTGTGTGCCAGTGGTAACCTATAGTCTGAAAATATTTGTGGGGGAGTTACGCCCAAGGCAGTGAACATTTACCTGGGCTGTTTGTAGCAGTGGGCAGAGCTATGTGGTGGCTGGGAACAGACCAGACAGCCTGTAGAAGCTGTTGGTACTCACACACACTGGAACAGCAAGTGGGATGAGGAACCTGAGCCAAAAAGCTGCAGGGCGGATATCCCTGACACAACTGCCCAGCAGACTCATACATCAAATTTATCTCAGAGCTCATACAAAGTGTGCTTAGTTCACAGTTTTCAAGATAAATTATTTCAGCTGTTTAATTTGATTTTTGTTATTTCAAATTAATTTAAGCAAAGGTTTTCAGCTGAGGAGCATGCACTGTCAAAAGAAAGCAAAACTTTACCTAGGTTGTTCCAGAGGAGATTGAATGTTTTCCATTTTATAAAAGTACAGTGCTAAAAATGTTTATTTTTTTTAATACACTGTTGCCCATAAAGTAACGAACACAGCTATAGTATTTCAAAGTTTATTGGTCTGGGTAGACTTGGATAAAAGGCCATATGTTTCTAGTGGGGTCTCTTCAGACCAGTAAACATAATGTTGCTTTGCTCATTCAGAGCAGTGAGATTCAACTGCATAACCATTCCAGTTTACTACAGAAGCTTTTCTACAGAAGCTTTTACTATAGAAACACACTTTTATGCATGGGGTACTTGCTTTGTTTCCACAATGCTAATAATGTCGTCCTTCTTTCTGGAAATGTAAGAAGATGATTATTACAGCTGGCTGGCACTGCCTCAGAATGCCAAAGCCTTCTCAACCCTTTTACAAAATCTGCATTGGGTATTATTCATTTAGGTTTTAATTATTAGCATTTATATCTGTTTTTACATCTTTTGCATCTCATTCAGCTGTTCAAAGGGAGTATTCCCATGCTGCCAGTCTGAAGAGCTTCTGTTTGAAGGCACTGGCAGCCCAGGGAATCCTCTCATGCACTGTCTGTGGCAAATCCAAAGAGCTGCCAATTGGGTTCTGCCAGTGCACATTAAACTGATACCATTTTGAAAACACTTTATTTGTGATCTTAAAATAATGAGTTCAAAAAGATTATTTCAATGTCTTTCTAACATATTAAGCTTCCTCTGGTCTCTCTGATAATTTTTTTTACTCATACACTCCATATTTCCCATTACATATTTACTGTTTACAGACTGATATTTTCCAAGTAAGCCACAGGCTGTTGTGATTGCTGTGGCTTGAAACCTCCTCCAGAGGTTGCTAGAGAGATAAAGTGCAATTACCATCATTAGCTGAATAACATAAAAACTGTGTTAGATGATATCTAGAACATTTTTCAAACAAATTACCCAGCATTTCCACTGTTTCCTCCCCCAGTTTCTTCGTACACAGAAAAGTAATTTCATCTGTAGTTTAAATGGGATGTACACAAAGTTTTTGTGACTTTATCCCTCTATTTCAGGGTCACAATTAAATTCCGTTCTTTAAAACTGTCCTTTTAATAGATACCTACGCATTTTTAAGTCTCCAAGGACAAGCTCTCTGCCAAGTCTTTATTTTCACTATTCTAGCTTATGCTAGCCACTTTTGTTCTTAGTTTAATCTCTATAGACTCTGCTCACATTGTACATGTTTGTCTTATGTGTATGGAAGATCCAAGAACTACGAAACCTACTGAACTAATTATCTGCAAATGCCTACCAGCTTCATCAATGTGCTTAAGACAGATTCTAGTAATTTCTCAAGTGCAGAAACAGTTGCAGTGTTAAACTTAGTTTTCATTAGACACCAGAGAACCAACAGTTAAGCTGTGGGAAAGAAGGAATAAACTTTTTCTAAAAATTAAGGACTTCTACAAAACTGATGTTGTCACTGTACTAAAAATCAAACAATCTTATCTTCATTTATGTTTCTCTTTCTTGTATGTTTTTTATTTTCTATTGGAGATCATATCTTGATGTACATTTTTACTATGATTAGGTCATTTAGGTATTTCCCCCTATATGGATTATTTGATATAATCCAATCTGCTCACACTGCAGCCTTAATATAATTAAGTAAAAAATGTCAACCAACACAATTTCTTTTGAAAGCAGTCTATCTTAGTTCCATGGTTCACACAACTCCTTAGTCCCTTCTATTTGGTTTCCAATTTCCTCTAGTCCTAGAATCCTCTAGCTTGTGCTTATATCACATTATCATCTGCAGAATATAAAGCCCTTGCTGTATGACAGATATTTTGTTCTAGACATTCTATTTAACTTGAAGAGTTGAATAGCTTGTCCGATGTTTAACACAAGGTAAGTTTCTGCATGAGTGTTATTTTAGAGGAGTTAGAGAACCACAAACGTGCACACCTGCA
Organism: Neopelma chrysocephalum; assembly: GCF_003984885.1. Lineage (NCBI taxonomy): Eukaryota > Metazoa > Chordata > Aves > Passeriformes > Pipridae > Neopelma > Neopelma chrysocephalum. The sequence continues at coordinate 8,146,678 of NW_020897719.1, forward strand.
TACCAAACATCCATGTGAACTGAACTTATTCTGCCTTGACTTACTGATTCTGTCTACATGCTTCCCATCCCTCTTCATAATGAAATATATTCAAAACTTAAGTTTATATGATTTCTTTAAAATGTCTTTGTCTTGTCTGGTTGAAAATTTTTGACCAGCTACAATTAGTGACTGAACTTCCAGAAGAACATATTGCCCATGTTTTGCTTCGTGGTTTTTATAGCTTTTTTACCTAGTGGCAGAGTGTTCTATGGGATAGCATAATCCTCTGTGATTTCAGAAATTTTTTGTGGGTGTTACTGCCTGCTGCAGTTGACATGCCTACACAATGAACTGTGAAAGTCCTGATATGTTGGTGCAGCATAGGTCAGCAGAATTAGATTTTCTGTTGATGAAGTTCTACCAGTTTCCTGAAAATAAGCTGAACTCACTTCAAATAGCAAAGCTTTTTCAGCTGTGGGGTTTAATTTTTAGGATTTTGTTCCCAAAACACATCTGTAGCAGTAGTATGTTCATATAACCTTGCCTTTTTTATTTGCTGTTATTTAAGTATATCTACTTATAAAAACTGAACCCAGCTAGAGTAAGTATCAGCCACAGCCACTCTTTGGTGCATTCCTTTGTACTCACAAAGGAAACACGATTAGAAATTATTTTAAGATCAAAACTTAGTGTTTTTGTTAAAGATATCTCTAGTGTTTTCATGTTGCTCAGAAAGCCCACAGGAATGTTGTGTAGGCACAATCCACTTATTTGCAATGAAAGATGCTTGAGTATCTGGCATGTGCCAATGAAATGGTGTAGAACCCTATTTGTTTTTATTGAGCCACTAAGTGCTATTTTTGTCTTAGCAACAGGTAGCTCTTCTGCCTTTTTGTATGTTTTTTGGAGATAATTTTTCAAAAGAAAGATCCTATTCAGAAGCTAATTTCATTATTTTTCATTATTACTTTTTTCACTCTATGACATTTCAATATCAATTTGAAATGTTTTGTAATGTTGAGACAAGTGACACTCTGAGCATCTTTCAGAGGAGACAAATCAAAAATTAAGTGTAAATAGTAATTTGGAAAAAATTACTTGAAATGTTCTTTTACCAGTTTTGGGTACCTGATGTTGCTTTTCCCTGGCTAATTTTAGTGACTGCAATGCTAAATAGGAAAAAAATGTTGAAGCCTTTTTTAAAATCTTTAGCGGTCATACCAAATCAGGTTACATACCAAAAAAAAAAAAAAAGTCGCATGTACCATGTTATCTCTGGTACGTGTAGAGGTATAGATATATTAGAAAAGAAAGCATGCTTCAAGTCCATACAGCAATGAATGGAAGAAATGGTACCTGCAGAAGCATATGGTACTTCTAAATTTCCACTTTTATACATTTAATTCCATTGTGGACACAGATAGAGAGGAAAATGGTGAAAGATGAATTTACATGCCAATTAGGATAGGATATGAAGAATACTGTTAAGCTGGAGTTTAAGAAACTATTCAAGTTCAGAATACTCTAACATGAAAAAATAAGAAATGTGGTGCAAAGCTGGTACAAGGGTGAAAGTCAGCAACATGTAGGAAAAAAATAATATCTCTAAGAGGAACTGGTTCAGAAATATCATTTACTGTGCCCGGTTAACTTACTAGAGCTTTGCAAATCTGAAACATGTGTGATGCACACCATCAAATAGGGGATTTCTTAAATTACAGTTGTATGCTAATTACTCACTTTAGGCAGTGGTTTGTCTGAAGCAGTAAATGATCCCAGACTTCATGTCTTAGCAAGAAAAAAATCTTACCGCTGAAATGTTGGGGACTGTTAGTCACCAGTGCAGGAATTGCCACTTTTCTAAATCTTGAACAGAAATGAATTCAATAAAATGAGATGTAATGACAGATTTATAAAAGCAACGTTCCTTTACATAATAGATTTTATATTCTAATATTTCTTTACTATAATCCTTTAAAATTATGTAAAAAATTTATTATTTAAGTGATAGTAAAGAATTCATTAAAAAATTAATAGTTCTGGTTTACCAATTCACTTATCAGGTCACTTAATTATTTAGTTCATTAATTCTGTAAATGTCAGACTTACCATGAACTCTAGTGATTTGCATAAGTAAGGTTATAGTTCTGTGAGCGATTGTCATCTAACAACTTCAAACAAGAATTTGGCATTATTTCTACGTTTCAAATGAAAGTGTCTGTGTCTACACACACACACACACACAGGCACACAACTACGTATAGTGATGGGAAACCAATCTAGCTAAATGATCTATCAGAATGGCTTGGTGGAGGGGGGAATACTTTTTACCAAATGATCGAGAAGATACCCTCGAAGTTAGACTATATGAATAGGGTCTCCTTTAGGAGCCACATTTCTCATTAAAAAAATAATCAGTCTTTGAAGAAAATATGAAACCTTCTAAAACCTCATTTATTTATTTATTTAAAAATTTTACCTGTTGGAATAGTGAGATGATGGTTCATTGCAATTATCAAAAGGATCCTAGTACTGAGGTGACAAATAAAATATACATTTACAATATCCTAATGTGATCCCAACGCTAGTGTTTACATATATAGATCTGTATGTGTACACACACATGTATATGAGTGTAAACACATCTAGGGATACAGAAGAAATACTTGGAAGAACATTGGAAATAGTCTGAGTAACCACGAGCTGTTATTTAATCTTTAGTAGTAGCCATCAAGGCAAGACACTGTACAACATGGCACAATGAACCTTCCTTTAGCATAGGTGAAGTTTTCCATTCACTTGGTAAGCCTGAGTGTAGAACATCAATAGCTGGTCATTATGCACCATGTAAAATAATTTGAAGTCCTGTGATGCATACGGACTAAGTAAGGCCATCTTAAATAATTTTTATTGTGGAATGATTTCTTCCATTACAGATTCTATGCACTGTAAAATAGCATGGGGCTGTAACAGTCACAAGCCAGTGTGTACCCATGTATCTTGCTGCAGTGAATGGGTAAATGTGAAAATGAATCCTTTCTGGCAAGCTAAACTCACAGCCCTCTGTATTAGCAGCATCTGGTATGTGAATCAGCCTGGCTCTTAGTGGGTGCCTGCCAAGCAAGTACAGGTTTCTAGGGGGTAATACATAATCCGTTCAGACCCACTTCTACAGCCCCCATGAGTGGATCTATTAAGTACAATTAGTCTCGTAATTAAGGGCCACAGTATCAGACATTTCAAGCATTATTTTTTTTCTCTTTTTGACAACACAAAATCAATTTTGTGACAGCTTCCCTGCCGTACATTCTTAGGTCTAGATAAACAAAATGCGAGAATTACAGTTAAAATGATGTGAAAGCCAGCAAAGCATGAGATACTCTTACACAAATTACACTTATTCAGATTTGTGGAGTAAATAGGTATAAATAGAAGCAGAATAAGTTGATGGTATATATATCTCTATATATAGATAGATATATACATATAGATATATATAAAGGAGCTATAAAGGTGTATAAAATACAAGTTTTAGAGACAAGAATATTTGGATATTTTCACCTAAGGCACCTACATGTGTTGGATATTTCCTGCTGGAATAAATTGCATCCTTTGCAGTGTCAGTAATTTTGGGAGCAGCAATGCGAGTTTTTGTATGGTCATGGGAAACATTCAGTAGTTGTAATACAAAAAAAAGTAGACTGGAATTTTTGTGGATTGATCAGCTGCTATATGATTTCCTGGGATTGTCAATGTGTGTTTACAGACAGAGAGGTAGGGACTGGACTGTTCTCAGTGACTTTGGGACACAAATGGGCCATAAAATTCCTACATCCTTTAAAAAGTTTTACTATGTTAAAATGGGGACTTTGAAGGGAAAGAGCTGAACAGAAAAAAAAAATCAACGTAATTCAGCAGAGAGCTGGCTGTGAACAGGATCCAAAGTTTATGGATATTCAACAATGTTTGGGGACAAATTGAAATGATTTTCAAAAAATTGCAGGTGTCCTATAATCTTGCCCTGCTTTACTTCCAGCTAAAAAGTCAGGTTTTTGTCTGTTTGGTGGTAAGCAATAGTTACTCAAATATTTTTATTAGCGCTGAAACCTTTTGGGGAGAAGAACAGAAACTCAACCATACTGAAAAGCATTTAAAAGGGTTTAAACACGTTTACTTGTAAAATACTTTAGACAAAATGATTTCAAATTTACTTCTAGATTTCAAAGTTTCATCAATACTTTTATTGCCTAATTAGGTACTCGCCCAATTAATCCAGGAAATCTGAGGGTCCAATCCAACCTTAAATGATAATATGGTAAATCTGAAAATCCTGTAAAAATCACCCACAACAGAAGATTTTAAAAATCACCACAAAATCAGATACAGTATGACAGTACTAGTGGCCTTGCTTGAGCTTCTGGTGCTTCAGTTCTTTGTATGTGTTGTCTCTGTGTGATCAACGAAGTTCTTTATGGAATTATATGAACAGCAAAGCAGTTGGTTAATAGGAATGAGTTTGTTAATATCTAATTTAAAATTAAAATAGCTGCCTTCTCTCAGTTCCTCAGTTGTCAGGTGTGGTGGCAGAAAGATGGGCTGACAGCAACCTCCCCCATTTAGGTGAAATGGGAAAGTTAGGAAACAAGTTAGGTGGGATTGTTGCCTTACCCTCTAAAGGTTTATAAAAACCTTTTATAAACCTTTTATTTAAAAATACTGTTTGTTATTCCCCAGATACAGATATTTTCCTATATGCTTTGAACAATGACTTGAATAGTGCAAGCAGAATGACAGAATACAATACCAAATCCTCTGTAGCTCAGCTGGGTTGCTGTGATGTCCTATTGCTAATAAGTATTAATTTTCTAACTTTACAGAACTTGCACATGCAGAAATTCTCTAAATTTTCCTGACCCTTAGACATGTACGAACAGCAACCTTAAATCTGTAACTGTGGTATGTTTTAAGCATGTCAGGTACAGAGGTGATACTGCACATCCAAAACTAGAAATAATCCAGTCTGTTAGGCAGCCTCCCAGCTGCTTGCAGATGCAGCTGGTTTGAGTTGGAGGCTGCAGCTGAAAATGAAGTGTGGCTGAATGCAGCTTCTAAATATCAGGCCAGAAGCCCAGCTAATGTATATTGGCACCGCTCCACTGAAGTAGCTACAGAAGCTTTTGCCAGTTAGGCTCTTGCTCAGGAGCTTTTCTGATACGCTAACTTGGTGCTGTTGGAATTTGTCTTTATCACTCTTCTGATCTAAATAAAATAATCCTAATTTCTTAAAGCGCAACATTAGCCTTCCTGATGCAGGGATTGTTTGTATGTGTTATTTATCAAGTAAAAAAAAAAGCTGTCAAAACAAAAGTGGTACTTCAGGGAAGCACAAACCTCACACAGTTGCTTTATGTTGAATTATCCAGCAGTCTGCAAAAAAATAGTAGTGTTGGATTAAGTATGCTGTAAATTGTAAGGTGTATTTTGAAGGCGATGGACGTAGACATTTTATCAGCTTTCTATTACTGAAAAATTGGAGGACTTCCTAATGACTGTTAACAGCCAATGACCATATATTCTTCACTATCTGCTGGTCAATAGATTATTTTGGAAATATGTTTCCATCTATTTTGGGAATAAAAATTGGGTCAAAGCTCTGCCTTCTCTATTATTGTGGTCAGTCTTGGGCATTTCTGGAGAATAACTACTCAGGCTTCCTGATTCTAATAGTTCTTTGAAGGGTGAAGGTTTAATAATGATTGTAAATTATGCTGTACATGAACTTAAATGTTATAAATTAAAAATTGAGACCATTTATGGTTTTACAAATGTCTATGTGGTGTTTACATTTCATTCTGTATAAAGTTTTAAATTTCTTTTACTATGAAAACTGAAATTTGAAGCAAAAATATTTGTTCTGAAGAAGTGGAAATATTTAACATATTCAATTCTATTCAGAATGATAGAGATAGAGCACTACAAAATAATCATTGGATTAATATTCAGCCTGTGACTATACAGACTATTGCTCAGATAAAATGACAAAAACAAATGTGAAAGTTCTATGAAAAAACATACAGGGCTGTGAAAACCTAAATACAGGGGACATATTCTGTAGTATCCATTCTCCATCTTTCTATGGTTTAATCAAATACCATTTTAATAACTTTGATACTGTAAGACCTTTTACTAGCTTGCTCTGATGTTTTTCTGTCAAGGGCTAACTAATAGTTTTAGCTCTCTAAAGAACAACATAACAAAGATAAGGCAAATGCCAGGAAATGTATTCATTAAATAGTCAAGAGAATGCCAAGGACAAGCTCACTGTATAATGTGTTAGGAGAACATCAATATTTGAGAAAAGGAAGATGCTGCTTTGGTATAACATATTTGTGGAAACTGGAATAAGCATGTTTTAGGCAAGGCTTCTCTTTAATTATTGTCTGAGTTTCACATAAAGTCTGCTTCATCAACTGGATAAATATTTGACTGCTGTTCAGTAAATTGCATTAGTTTACTTTAACTGTATGCTCAGCCTTATTCAGGCATCCTACATTAGGCAATGTAGTGTGTAATGCATCTCTGCAGGTGACCAGAGCTGTTCTCTGTATGAGGTAAATTAAAACTCATATTTTAAAAATTAAACATTCTTGCACTTCATGATTTCAATATTTAATTATAACCTGTGTCAGGGCCTAATCTCTGACTGAGTCAGGCATGAAATTAATCAAAAACGAGGCACAAGCTTAGCAGTTCTACTGCACTGTAAAAATAATTTTTTCAGCATTTCTATGATTCTTACAGAAGCTTTATGAGAACGATGCTGATGAACATGTAGTTAGGGCAACAATTAAAAGGTTTGTAGCCAAAATAGTGATGATTTTTGTTAGTCGCCTTTGAAGATATCTGGCAAAACACTTTACTCCTGAGGTGTGAGTGCACTGAGGACATTGTAACATTACATAGGTGATCAGACAAGGAAAGAAATCTTTCACTCACTCTTAATCTATTTCAGGAAAAAAACCCAACTATTTTAACAAAGCACAGCTTTAACTTACAGGGTAATACATATAATACAGGAGTAGATTATTTTATGTGAAGCTAAGTATACTGCAGCTATGGACAGTGCAATACACTTCACTTTGAAAAGTCCTTGTGCAAAATAATTTGCTGTAAATGTACTATTTGTAGTTATATTTTTTGACCGATGGAAAAAGTTGATGCAGAGCAGCCAGTTTCTTTTTCATAATAACCATATCTTTCCTCCCTTTAAATTCAGTGAGTTCAGTGCCAAACTTTGTAGCTAAGAAAAAAAGGAAATGGTGACATGCTGAAAAAGATTGAAAACAATCCTCGAAGTTTCATAAAATTCAAGCTTTTTCTCAAAAGTAATGAGATTATGCCCTGGTTTTACAGAAAAAACATTTATTTGGTTTATTTTCATGGATTTGTGTATTTTTTGCAGTCTCAGCACTTCCTGAACCAAATCATCCACAAAAACAGGAAGTGCACATGTAACCAACAAAAGTGGAAAATTTTCCAAACGACCTCCTAAAAGCTGGCTGAACTATTTTTGGCATAATGTTAGAAAGGGTGTAAATATGTTTGAACATACAGTGTAAACTTTCTCCCATCCTGGCACAAGGCTGACTGGCTTCTGAAGGCAATTATTTTATTTAGCTCAGCTCTGTATTCTACTCAGGCACAGGCTGTCTTTGTAGTTTTCGGCTAATCATGTGTAACCTCCTTAGTTTTACCTGTTGTAAAACAGCTCACATTGCAAATGATTTGTCTGAGAATTAGGAGGGTGTTTGGTGTATAAAAAATATCTTATTATTGCTGGAAGAAAGATTTGGAAGGGAGTAGCTGAGCATGAACTTAACTGCTGGTTTGTTTATTTGGGAGAAGGAGCTGTTCTGCAGGCACAGATCTTGAAGTGCTGCATTTTAAAAGGAAAGAAGAATTTTGCAGAGTTTATTCACATGAGTCTGATGCCCAAGGTGGCCAAGAACAAGTCTAGTCCCTGGTGATAGTTTGAGAACCATTAATATACACCCACTTTGTCCTTTTATTAAAATTATCCCTTAGCCCTAGAATCCCACTGGATCTCATCACCAAAAATACTTTGGCTAGTTGCAACTAGAAACCTAGCTGGCTTCACCTAGCCAAGGCAGTGCTCTCAGGGAAAGCCTCTCACTCCCTCGACAAACATGATGTGAGGTTGCTTTAAATCATTGCTTTAAATGCAGATGGGATCACTGCTTTCATTCCCATAAAATAAAGTAAGTAGATGCAGACTAAATATTTCTCTCCTGTATTCAAAAGCCAATCCAGTTGTCCTTGAGAAGCCAAATCTTGTGAGGGCTGTGATGACTTACCAGGTGGGACTTACTAGGCCTAACTCTGTCTGGTTTTCTGACCTTAACTGAACCACACCACCTACACAGGATTTGCAGTCATTAATATACCTTCCAGTGAATCTACCAATAATTTTAATGCCACATATTCATCCTTTAGAAGTAATTTAATTTTATGATAACATTAAAGAAAATACAGAAATACTGCATGTAAAACAAGCTATGTAGTCTAATGCACTGGTAAAATAAATTATTACAAAGCATATTTGTTTTTAATAATGTTAGACAGTTTCTACTATGTGACATGAATATTACATATAGTTGTTGAGCGGAATCTGTTAAGAAAGATTTAGCAGACATGCTGAAGATATATTTTCAATAGACTGGAATAGAGTATGGAAAATCAGAACTATGTTTTTCAGTTAAGTGCATCTTAATTAATATACTTTTCTGATTTCCTTCAGGATTTTTTGTGTTGTTTGAGACCTGGAGTTTTGATTGTGCTTTTGGTTACAGCATAAAATCTGCTTCTTTGTAGGTTTCTAATGTGTAGTGAATGCAAATTATTTCAATGAGTTTGGTGAGACTATATTAGCCATTGTAGCTGTTACTGTCACTCAAGGCTCCCCAGGTTTTTCTTGGAGATTCCTCAGCTGTTGATCAACCAGAGTTCACACAAACTCCTCAAAATCAGAATCACACATCTCATGCATGCTACTTCCTTTCCATGTGGGAGGAGAAAAACTTAGACCCAGGTCTCATCTCAGAGAAGAGATGTTTCCCCTATATGTTTAATAAAAATATCAGCTTAGAATAGGCCCAACTTTTAAATAAACTCAAATAATTTATTCTCTCTAAAATAATGTACGTTATCAATTGTCTTTAAATTTTTTAGACTTGAGTTGATATCCTAAAGAGTTATTGCAGTGAATGTGTGGTTGTATTTGGTGAGCCTTACACAATTAAATTTTTTAAAACTTATTTTAACTTCTTTTTTTCTGGTTTTGAATTATAAAAAATACACTGTATTCCGAATAATAGCTGCTTTGCTTTTAAAGCAAGATTTATGACAACAAGGATATTGTAATCCATGTAGTTATATTGTTAACCAGTAGAAGAAGATAGCTGACAAAATATCCCCTCTTTTTCATGCAATTCAAAAAGGCTTTTCTTAGCAGCCTGAGGGTTATTTGGTGTAACACCCTATTTACTAGGAAACTTCCATAATTTCCCAATATTTTCATTTCTAATAATGGTGTAAAACAATTATAGTTTTAGGAGTTCTATAGCCCTCACTGCTCTAGAGGATTTCTAAATATTTTCATTATCTGATATAAAATGGCTTTCTGCTCAGTATACCATACAAATCTGACCATGAAGTTACTTACTAGGGTAAGTGAAAGGTGTTGGTCTGTGCTTTTATTGCCCTATTTATGGATTGATTGCTAAACCCGACAGTACCTTATAACCTCATGAATAAATCATGGAATCAGTCACTGTATTTATAAAAATGTCTGATACTTCTTTCCAGTTTCCAGCTTTTGAACATTTTTGGGTGACTGAAATATATAATTACTACATGGCGAGCAAACAAAGTTATCAGGGCTGGCTTTTGTTGCTCAAAATTACTGTAAGCAAGGGTTCCCCTGAATTAAGGAACTCTGAATGTCAAAGCTAATTCATCTGTGTTTACACATACACCCATCCATATTCTCATGCCCGTCTGACTAGGAAGAAGTTTATGGTTTTTTTTCAAATGCGGAGGCAGCCTTGCACTAAGAGGCAAAAATCTCATATTTGAAACTGTGTCAAAGTGCTATGACTCCTTTCTAACACTTGCCTTCCTGCACAGCCTTTTGCACCAGACGAATGAAGCTTATACACATGAGCAGTGAAGGCAGTTCCCCAGGCAGGCTGTTGGAGCAACAACACAGCACTACCATGGGGCAATGACAGCACTGCTGACTGCACCCCTGGTCCTGCTGCTTGCCGGCTCTGCGAGGTGGTCCTCAGCTCCATCCTGCTCCACGACATCAGGAGATGGGAACTAGCAGGGACAACAGCAGGGCTGCTGTGCAACGGTACTGCACTGAGTTCGTGCTCCTCTTGCCCCATTGAACCTGGCTCTATCTGAGGCTTGAGGAGGTAGGCTTGAGATCTTGTTAACATGTAAAGGCAGAATCAGAAGCATGGCATATGTGCTAGGAAATCTTATGGTGCTGCCAGGTCCTGAATGCTTTATCATGCTTTCTTCAACAGTTAGGTTGATATTGTCAGCTATTTCCTATTTCATGGCTGAGTACATCAAGAAAATGGCTACAGCCACTTTGTCAAATGCCATACAAAGATAACGCTGCATTAATGTTCCATAGACCCACACACTTGTTCTAAGCTGTATTTTGTATCTTTTATTCAAAATTCCATCACTCCTGTTGATGACTTTACTAATGTGCTCCAGAAAACTGCGACAATGATAGACAGTGCCTCAATTTCAAACAAATTGTTAGTGCTACCTCTTCCTAGAAGACAGGCCCTGAACACTCAGTGGTCTTAGAGGTCTCACTGAGCCTGGACTTGCTAGTGAGTCCTGCAGATGGTTGAAAGGGTTCTGTAAGAGATGTCATTTGTACTTCAAATAACCATTGGATCCTGTGGTCTGTATCACAAAGCTATGACCACGGCTGTTTCTCACAGATTGCGTACTTAAGCCAATGAGAGTCACCACTTACACCGTCTTTTTGACACCAAAGTATAGGAATATTGCTACTGGTTCCTTCACATAACTGGGCCAAAACCCTGTTAACTCTCCTGTGCCTAGTAGTAGTTTAAACAGCTGGTTTTGTTGATTGAAAGCAAGTGAAAAACTCTCGTAACAGGGACTGTTGCTTTTAGTGGAGAAGATTTGAGCTGGTTAATTCTTTGTTATATTTTTGTTATATTTTTGTGTGGTACATATTTGGCTGTAGATAGTCTAGTACTGTAAACAGTAAAATGATAAGTTAGTTTTCATTTCAGTACAGTAAAAAATAAGTTTAGATGATTTATCTTGAAGGAAATGTAAACATTTCCATGCAAATTGGGTCGACCTGGGACTCATTTGAAAAGGATATGGGAACATTTATTTCTTTGAATGTCAAAGATATCTAACCTAACAAAATGTAGATTCAGTGCTTCTGACAGTCACAGACTGTTCCTTGGAGATCTTGTGAACAGTTTGTGTCTGACTTGCCAAGAATAATTCCTTATCTACCTCCAGCACTTGCTGCATTGTTTCACTCCTCATGAAACACTTGCTCTGGTCCTATTTTGAATTGTTTTATGTCTTCTGTATTACTTTATTGTAGGTTTCAGGCCCCTGAAAGTAAATTTGCAGGACAAATATTTTAATATATGAAAGTCTGGATAAATATATAGATAGACAGAGAGTTAAATTTAGATACACAGATAGGTAACTGAAACTTGGACTTTAACATCATGATATTTTTGTGCACTTCTGTAATTTTCTCAGTCCTTTTCAGATATGATTTTCTGTATTTGTAAGTAAAACAGGTAGAAATTCATTAAAAAGTCTGCATTTGCCATCTCTCCCTCCCCACACATACTGTAGTGCTATATGTGTACACTTTAGTATTAAATCTAATGACTGATTATTTTTGGAAGCATTGGCAACATTCATCCTCCACCTGCTGGTATCTTTTCAGTGACAGTTTCTGTGCTATAGGCTTTTTAAAATAGTTCCTGATACATGAGAACAGAATGGACTTCGAATGTAGACAGTTTAAAATGTAAGATTTGCCTTCATATGTAACATTCACTTATAAAAACACCAGGAATGTGTAAAAGGCACTTCTCAAGTAACTGTAGTAGTATTTATAGGCAAATGCATAGTTTTCCATGTAAATGAGGAAAAAATCCTTCTGGTAGTCTCAAGCTTATTCTCGGAGAACTGGAAGTCCATTTTCATTTACATAATTTCAATTACTTGTTAAGATTCTGTTAATATTTGGTGGGCAGAACCAGTATAAGGGACAAATATATTTTTCTTAGGGTTCTTCATTGTTACTGTTTTTCATCTGATATAAAACACCTATTGACAAAGACAAAGGCAGATTCAGAAACCAAGCATGGTTTATACTGCATTTATCTTAAAAGAAAGAACCATTGCGTGCCTATATGAATTTTGTTATTAGTTTCTTCCAATGCTAGTGTCCACACACATCATTTGGGCAACCTATTATTGCTTTTTGGATGATGGCCACCCATATCTGCAATGTCAGTGGAAATGTACTAAAATTAATTAATTTAGGGGCTAAACAAGTCTGTCTCCAGTTCAGATTTAAAAGCATATCATTATTTAAAGGCAAGGTAATGTGGGAACTCCCTGAGGCAAACAGAAAGTATGTATCTCATATGAGGAAAAGAAACTCCAGAAGATCTGAGTTTCAGATATGCATTCAGGACATTATTTGTACACTTAGACATAAGATTGCAATCTTTCAGGGGAATTTTTTTCTGCCATGGAAATACAGATTCATGATCAGGTTATCTTACCTGTAATGTGTCTGATTTAGTCTCCTCTGAATGTGGATGTAGAGCTATGTGATTCCATAAGACTATTTGTACTCTCCAAAACCTGTCAACCTTTCTGATGGTACCAGACCTTTGGAATATTGGATCAAACAAGATGAATACTGCCCAAGCAAAACTTATAGTAGGAAAATCACTAAGACCAGGGAAACCCAGACATACAGTAGCCTTGTTAAAGTTCTTGTTTTTCCTTCAGAATGTTTCTGGTCAGATACTCTGGTAAGAAAAAAAGGTAATGTGAGATTAAATTTGTGGTTAAGTTTTATTTTTGCAAATCTGTATTATTTTAAAAATAAAATACCTTTCTATAGAAAGTTAATATGTATTGCCTGTATTGTAAACTCCTCAGTATTAGCTGTAATTGAAAAATTGGTTTCTCTGAGTTTAATTTCTTTTCTCATATTTAGGGTCAACAGAAAGCCAAAAGTGTAGTTATTTTCCTAATATGTCTTTTTACTCTACCCTGCTCTCAAAATTTGTAATTCACATTCATTTGTAATAGCTAAAACTGAATAAATACATCTTCATGTGACTTAAAGAACATTAAAACTTCCATTACCCATGATTTATGGGAGCACTGGCAATCTACAAAACAAAGTTACTATGATGTGATGTGGTACTTCATTTCACATATTGAGAATATTTAATGAATAGCTTCACAGAGAAGAACTTATACATCTTTTTAGATACTTCCTCTTGTGATGAATCTTGATTAATATTTCTGTGGTCACTGCAAGAGTCAAGTTGAAAAAAAAAGGTTGTAAGGAAAAGCCTGTAATATATGTTTAGCTATCTTAATGCAGTGGCACTGCAACACATGAAAAGAATCAGGCTGAAAAATGTAAGTTGTCATGAAATAGTATTTCAAGTGTGCAGTGGTCAATTATATTTACTTTAATTTATCTTAGAGTCACTTGACAATCTCTGTGAGTAACTTGCTTGTCATATGGAAGGGCTGTCTGGACTAGAGTGACAGAGGCCCTCCACTGCTGGACCAAGCCTGGTGGCTGCTGGGGCAGGTGCTGAACCTGGAACCAGTGGGTGCTACCATTCCCCATGTACTTGTGCATGTGACCACAGTTGCTTTCTTATCACAGCAACAGCTGCCTCCTTTGCCGAAACATTGCTGGCAGTATTTTATGCCTTTTATTTTTCTCTAACGAGCCAGCAGACAGGTTTACAGACTGATCAAAACTTAAGACATGTAAAGCAGATTTAGGCAGTTTGTCAGTGGTCTCTGAGTGGCTCAATTTATCAGCCAAATAGTAAACAAATAGCATACTGTGGGCAATGTTTTGCTGTTGGCTTTGGTTTTACCTTTTCAATATACGGCATGAAGCACACTAGAAGACCTTACTGCCTGCCAGACTGTGAATTACTGATCTAATGGTTATAACAGAGATTTCAGAAAAAGGACGTCTGATGCTTCTTCCTACTATTTTCACTGGCTTTCTGTATGACCTTAACTCGATTGTTTCTCTCCTCTTTGTTTTAATTAACTCACCATCTCTATTATAAAGATATTCATTCCTACCCATCTTGGCTAAATATCAATTATTATTATTCAGTGGTTTCATATGAATGTGCATTTATTAAGGGATATTTCATAAATAAAATTATTTTAATGACTTTCTTTTGTTTTGTGCTATGTCAGTTACATGCTCTCTTCAAATCTGAACATGGTTGACTGTCTCCTATATCTTAAATTATTCTTCTGTCTGACAATCAAAAAGAGCAGTTTCAATAATGATAAGAACCCCTCCGTTTATTTCTAATAGGACCATTTTTAAGATTGGAAAAGCTGTTAGTCCAATGCAATCAAACAACATTTATATGCCATTTGGTATGAAAAGTAGCAGTTTTCTTTATTAACTGGGTGCTCAGAATGCACCCAACATCTTTTAGTACAAGAAAGGAAGTTGTTCTACCTTTTTCCTTAATTTTCTCTGCTTCATTTTCACTGAAGGAATGGGTGGGATATGCCCTTGTTTTCACAGAATAGGATGCTATAGTGCCTGAACTTTTTATTCCTTCTTATTTACAGGTGATTGTATCATTTCTTCCATTCAACTGAAATGGGACAGTGCACTTAGGTTTTCATATTACCATGATATAGACTGGCAAATAAGCCTCAGGATCCTTATTTTCCTTTTCTTATTTCAAAGTGATCAGATCATCAGAAACTCAGTTAATAGATTTTGCAAGGGGGTTAAGAACATTTATCAGATTGTTTCTTCAGGAAGATAAAAGTTAACACCCATTTTTTTTGTTTTGCTGTGAATAGCCAATTATGAAAACCTGTCTTTGGATGAAAGAAATAGGGAGAGAGAGGCACCTGCCTACTTCCATCCACTTTATGCAGAAATATTTTGCAGTGTGGATCCTCAGCTCATCTAGGTGTTCGTTAGCTGTGCAAGTACCTAGGTTTCAGCCATCGAGCAGGGTGGGGTGCTGATGCCCCTGGGTCGAGACACTTAACACCTGTCTAAATACCAACAAAATTCTCTATCTTGAGTCCAAAACACAGATTCAAACTTCAGAATTGTTCTCAGACCTTACAGGAATTGGACACTGCAACAGATAATATCTGAAAGACACATTGACTTGGCATGTGTCTCAATGTACAGGACAGAACCTCCTTAAGATCCTGCAATTAGTGTAACTTGAAACAGGAATCTGAAGCCAAATCTTCCAAATCTAGTGCCCTTAATGTTCTTACCATCAGGCTTCTCGAAAGGAAGGCAGAATTTCCTCAATATTTCCTGTTAAGGCTATTGAATGTGTTAAATGACTAAATGTGGATTAGAAGAAAGGTTAAAGGAAGAGGAAGTAGTATTTTCCTGGGACATAGTAAACTTATATTTACATACCTGTTCCAAAGAATACTTAATTATTTATATGAAATGCTGGTCACTTGGTAGAGAGACTTTAACTGTCAGTTAAACATACAGAAAACGGGAAGACTGATTAGGAGACAAATACATTGCTGTTGTGATTTCAGACCCTGTGATATTTCATCTGCTTGTTTGGTAGGTAATTTCCTTTTGATTAAATGGTGAAAAATTAGTCTTTTTATATTACTCATTTGAGATGGAAATGATTTATCCCCACCCCCTTTTTGAAACAAAGTCGAATGTCATCCTGGCGTTGCATGGAGGGGCAGCAGGAGCCGTGATCTGGTAAACTAATTTTGTTTGTGTAATTTACATTTAGCTGCAACCCCTTCTTATGGAACCAGCACTCCCAGTGAGTAATCAGGGAAAGATGGTTTACCTTTGAGTTTATACCAGTATGGCTTAGGCTGAATAAATGCTAGGTGGGTAGAGTATCATCTAATTGTCTAGTTTTCCCTACAGGAGTCTACCTCTGTTAGGCAAATGCTGTGCCAGCCCAGCAATGGCTTGAACCTTACCTGGGTAATAAGTGCACATGAAATTTAGTAGTTCAGCAGAACCCAAAGCTTTTGACAATCAAATGGTTAACCCTTTCACAGATCTGTTTCTTGGGAATTGAATAAATGAGGGTATTGTAATGTAAAGAACATTTGTTGGCTGAAGGCCACCATGAGGGAGATTAGTGGGAGGTATTAAAGATGAAATTATAAAGTCTCAGTGAAAGAGATTCAGTTGAATTCAATGATAAATGACAGTGAAAGGAAGAGAGGGATATTTCTGAGATGAGCTGTATTTCCCTAAAGAAAAATACTTGTGAGATCAGATTTTTAAAGAAGGAGTATTCTTTTTTTATTATTGAAAAGGTTAGATTATATCATTTTTGAGAGCTCTGTTCTACTGAATGTAATAAAAATTGGCATGAAATGTTTTAAGTTTGTTGATAATTCCATACTATTCTGACCCACTTTATCTGAATATCATAAATTCAATTTCACTTGTAGAAGGTATTCTCATATTATCCTGCTATATAGGCTACAAAAGGCTGGTAAATCCATAGATGTTCACGACCACTCATGCAGAAATGAAATATTTAACTACAAGGGTATCTTGTATTTCAGAAGTTATTTGCTGACACTTCATTTTCTGATCCTTGTAGTCCATACAAAATGATTTGCACATAGGAAATATAAGTAAGTGCCTTACAAATTGACTTTTTGAATATTTTCTCACTACTTCTAATAGATTTTATTAAATGCTTTCTGCTCTAAAATGTTTCAAAAGTTGGGGAGGGGTTTATCATTTGAAAGCACATTGCATGTATTAATCTTCTTAAAGGATTCTTCAGTTTTCCTCAACAAAAACAATAAGAAGATAGGGGTGTACATTCTCATAATAAGACATATGAAAGCTGACATGTATTTATTATGTTTATTAATTTAAGTTTTGTTAAAAGAAAGATTAATTATAATGATTTCATTATAGGAAAAAATCCTTATGTATTTCACCTAGGTCTAAGCAATCAGTGATTTCTAACAATCACTGATTTTTTTTGCTTAGTTTGAGTGGTTATGTATATAGAAATCTAACTAATCTGCCTTCTTTAACATTTAGAACAAATTACAGTGCACATTTTATCCAGGAAAAATGCAGCCTCATGTCATTCTAAATCACATTAAGAAACAGTTGAAGTTGGGGAGGTGGATGTTGAACTGTCAGATTTTAGAAAGAGTAGAAAAACTTGAGATCAGATTTTCAGCCTACAAATTCGGATGGAAGAATTTAATCAGTCACTTTCCATGTGCTTCACTGACTATCAGAAGTTCTGTCTGTCACATACAGATGTGGATGTGAGTGTCTGATGTGTGTTTGCCAGCTCTACCTAATTGGATAACTACAGAACTAGTATTAGAATAGACAGTTAATAGTCATCACTGCAAACTGGACAACAGTCAAATTTAGAAGAAAAACTATATATTTTCAGTGTACCTTCTATGACAATAAACTGGAAAAAATATTTAGCAATGAGTCAGCCTTTTCACATTAGATTTTAGGACACATTTTCTATTATAGAAAATAGGCTTTGACTGTTTGTTTGAAAGAAAAATCTTCAATTTTCATGGTATTAAGTAGCCTTTATTTTTATTTTTGCACCCTGGAATGGAAGGAGAATAGAATGACCCTTAGCAAATGTTAGGAAATGCCTATCTCACTCCAAAGATTTCCATTCTTAGTCACATGCCCAGGTAACCCATAGGGAGTCCCAAAGTATTAGTAGCCACTGTCATGGATGGAAATGTGAACTTTACAATTTTACCACTGTAAAACACTTTCTGAGCCTGCCTCTTGTGTTATGCAAAGGCTATTACCCCTTCCAACTCTGCAAACAGACTGTCCTTCAGTATGTGTGTGATAGCATCAGCATCACAGACAGTGTTCATTTTCTTACCGATGCCCACTACAGCACATGAAGAAAAAAGCTTCATGATTGAGGCAGATGCTGTTCAGCAGGATTGGAGCATTGACAGAGCAGGTTAAATAGTAACATACATTTGAGACATTGTATTGTAAAATTCCTGTAACACATCTGGTCAGCACTGTTGCTAGAAGTCATAGCCTGAGTCCACCGGGCACACTGTTTTGCCTCAGTTCAGTTACTTCCATTTAAATACAGTCTAGGCAGAATGGAAAGGCAATGAGATTTTTGAATAATTTGCTGGAGGGCTTAAAATATCTTAGTAGAACAAGACGACTATCTAAAAAAAAATAATTCTCCTGGGTGGCACATTCATGGCTTCATGACTAATTTGAGATGGCATAATTTTAGAGATACTATGACGAGGACAGAGCTGCTGCATCCTAAGACTTCAACCTACTGTCATAATGTGAGGCTATAAGGACTCCTGAAAGGGCACAATACTTGTCATTTAAATTAAAAGTGCCAGGATGGTTGTCCTTGTTGTTGAGTTTCTGAAAAGGCAATATCTCTCGGTTTTTTTCAGATGTCACCAAAACTCATGCTATCATCAATTCAGCTGTGGAGCATTTCAGAGTCTCTCTAGGGAGATACATTTTAAATCAAATTGTTAAGCAGAGCAGGATATTAATTGGTTTCTGGTTCCTATTTAATTTCGGGTAGAATTTAAACTTTTTGGTTATGCAGATCTAAACAGTTTGAAAACAAATTACTTGTGAGGATATTATCTCTCTCTGAGACATTTTGCCAAAATTGCAGTTGAAAGGATCTTTAAAAGTTTATTCATTTGAGCAGGGGCTCTGGTACATGGTATTGTCCAAAGTGGTTCTTCAAACTGATTTGTTGCTTTGGTCTGAAACGGTGCAAACAGATCAGTTTACAGGAAACATAGAAAAATCTGATCTTAGTTAAGTTCTGAGGAAGGCAAATTATGATGTGAAATGGCACTTTAAGGTATGATGGAAAACTGGTAGGATTTTTCCCCCTTTTCCTTTTTTTTGTTTTTACCTGTTGTAGAGGAAGTATCTAAAGAATTTTTCTTTCAAGATCAAAATAAAAAAGATAAAGAAATGTGTAATTTAGGTGAGGTGCTCAAATTAATTTTTTTAGAAGTTAATTTTTTAAGGGGAAGGGGAGTAAGAGGGCTGTATGCCTTCTCCACACATTTAGTGCTCATATTCAGTGTCATGGCTGCGTCTTGAACATATTCAGACTTTACCAGTTGTAAAACTAAATAAACAAAGAACGAGTCTTTTTAGGAATTTCCTGGAAGTACGAAGCGTTTCAGATTCTTAACTTTGATATCATTTGCGAGTATGGTAGGTCTTATTAAACTACTGATACTACAGAGCATGTCTGAAATCTTGATACTGAGGACTTCCAAGCTGCAGCTATATTTATAGTGCAAGATAATAATAACAATTAATTAAAAAATATTAAGCAGCATTGAAATGCAACTTCTCTGGTAAACAAATCCTGGGTTTCTGTTGGATTATTTTACTGCCTTACAAACCACCAGGACACAGCAATGCCAGATGGTTGGGGTTTATAGCCAGCAATTTTTGCATATTAAAAAATATCTAATGATACTCTAATCATGCTCATGAGTAGCCTGGATTTAGAAATAATGTCTCAGCCACCAGTCACCTGCAAACAACGAATAACCCCTGAGAAAGAATGCCAGAAAAAATAAGAGAGTATGTATACTTTCCTGGAATTATGAACAGATTTCTAACTTGATGGAAATTCAAGTAATGTCAAAAGCTGTGCAAAGAAAATGTCTAGAAAGGCTATATATATAATAACCCAGAAACACAGCTATATTATATTTCAGTTTAGCATGACAAGAAGTATAAAGAAATTGAGTTGAAGTGTAGCTAGATATGAAGATAGCATCTCATTGAAATTTTTCACCTCCTGCCTCGAAAAGGTCTTTAGGAAATTTAAAAAAGAAGAAAATGACACAAATATTATAGTGCTTGAGTCACACTAGATTTAAAGATGACATTTTCATGTTTCCTGAAAGTGTTAGAGATCTTGAAATTATAAGTAAGGAGCTGAGTGCAGAGAAGTAAAGACAGCAGAGTAAGGTAAGTACATGGAACATAAAAAATTAGGCAAATACAGTTATTTAAAAAAAATAATTCTGTGTACAACCTCTTTATGCTCAAACAGAGAGAGCTCATCAATCATTAAAACTGATTCATGGTTCCCAAAATAAGAGCCTGTTTTCTTTACTTGTAATTTTGCCAAGCCTGAAACTTCTGTTCTAAAATTTCCCATACAGACTAAATTTTTGGAAAATTTCAATCCCAACAGATATGTTTCTTCCAAGAACAAGATTAGACTGAAAAATGTGATGATTTATCCAGGGCAACAATTGAAAATTGAAAAAGACGAACTAAGCCTGCACCTTATTGGAGCATAGTGGCTCAGTCACAAGTTAGCTCTTCTTTACAAATCGACGTGATATGTATGTTTCATAATTGTGTGATTTACTAAAAGTCTGCACCCCTTGAGTGAAGCACTTGCCGAAGTTGTTTTGTTTTTTTTTTTGTATTAACCTCTCCCACTTTAAACATGTAGTCATGTGAAATTGCAAGAACATAACTAACTCTCATAACTAAGTGGTATCTCTTGGCTGTTGTATGTTGTGACTTATCAGGATGTGATAATGCGGAAGCTATAAAGGAGGGAATTGATCTTGAAGGGTTTTTTTCTTCATATATTTCTCATTAATTACCATGAATAATACAAATGTGTTTTCAGTTGTGCAGTGTTGGAAAAATACAAACTGTGTCAGAACATGATGGAGCTGCAGAATTACTACTGAGGAAGGTTTTATTTTTCTCACAAGAAGGGTGGTTACACCAAGAGATTTCAGTTCAGTTGTCAAAAGAGATGACTAGAGTTCACTGCTAGTAGAACTGGAGAGGAGCCCTATGCAAACCCCAAATTTAGCCACCTCTATGAGGATGAAGCCTGGATCATGAGCCTGGCTTCACACTTTGGGCCCATTTCCACAAAACTCAGAGGGGTTTAGTTCAACATACACTGTTTAAGATGCATCTAATTCAAATAGCCTTCTGTAGAGAATCTTCAGTGCATTCATTCTTCCACAAAGAGGTTCTCCATAAAAGCTCTCTCTTTCAAGCCAGATAGTTCCTGCACATGAATAACATTCACCATAGGAACTCACTGAGGCAGCAAACCCTGATCTTAGTGTCTTTTCAGAAATAACAGGCTCTTGGAACAATATTCTCTAAGACCCCTTCGGAAGCAATTAATTGCTTCCAGTACACCTGGAGCGTATTAAGCCTGGGAGAGGCCTTAAAGCTACAGTTCACATTTCACTTCAGTCTGGTAAGAAATCAAATAAAAGAGGGAATTTAAGAAATCAGGTAATGCTTATTCCATATTTCTGGCAAGCAAAATATTCTATAGAAGGTACTTGCTTCCTTTGACAAGAGAAACCCTATTTCTAGCCTAGGAAGCTTCATATTGTATGAATATTTAATTTCCCTTCACCTTAAGTAGACAAAATATACAGTAGGACATTTTAAAGGCTTTTCTCAGTTTCCAGCTGTGTGATCTATACATCCACAAAAAGATCTATGGCATCTGCTGTCTGCTTTCAGAAATGACACAGGTGTAGCTACGGTCACCAGCTTGTCACACATCAAGTTATTAAGTGATAATGATATTTGATTATATACATTAACTCAAACCACCAAATTAATGACAGCTGTGTCTCTCTAAATATTCCCCCTTTGGCTTTGAGTCTGTTCTCAGCACATGGATGATTTGGAGAAAAATATAATGAAATTATTTGGTAACCTCTGTAAAGTGCATGTATATTCTCTGCTCAAATTTGTGTCCTCTAGACTATACCAATTCACAAAGGGTGGCCATTACCTGGATGTGAATTTCTCCTTCTCTGAGAAAGTGAAAAAACCCAAAACCAAACAGACAGAAAATTCTTTGGAGAGATGAAAAGCAATTAAAGAATACCTAGAGCTCTAGCTTTCTTTTAAAACTAGGATAAGATTTTTAATGTTCCAAAGTCCTGATAGCCAAAGAGGACAAGAAATGGCAAGTAAGCACACATGAGTATGTGGCATTGAGCAGACAGTTTTCATATGCTGATCATACCAATGATATCCCTCTCACATTTGATCATGCTCTAGGTAAAATCTCAAAGATGTGAATGAGAAAACACTGAAAAAAACTTTTTGCTTTGGTAAACTGCAGGAATCTGAGACAGCTAGAATCCATCTAATAGGGATCTAGCAGAAGGAGTAAAATACTGATTCCTAATATTAAATGCAAGCACAATGCACTTCAGAATGAATGTGCTGACTCAATGTGGTTGTCTTTATAAGCTAATATGGGCTATAGAGAGCAGATCAACTTCTTCCTGGTGAATGGATGAGAACTGATCAGCATTTCATTCTTGTTCTGTAGCTTGCCTTGCAACTGGTTAGGAGCATTTATACCTGTTTAAAGACTATAGGGGGTTTTTTGTAGTTTAAAGGCTCCATATAAGGTCCAGATGGTGTTCTGTGAAGTGGAAAATGCTTGAGAAGCCAAGGACACTAAAGGACATTAAACTGGGAGAAGCTGTTGATTCCTTCAAGGGCAGAGAGGCCCTGCAGAGTAACCTCAACAAACTAGAGAGATGGGCAATCACCAACCATATGAAGCTGAACAAGGGCAAGTGCCGGATTCTGCACCTGGAATGGGGCAACCCTGGTTGCATGTACAGACAAGGTAACAAGAGGCTGGAAAGCAGTGCCACAGAAAGGGATTAGGGGTCCTGGTTGATGGCAAGTTGAAGATGAGTCAGCAGTGCCCTGGCAGCCAGGAGGACCAACCATGTCCTGGGGGTATCAGGCAAAACATCGCCAGCTGGTCGAGGGAGGGGATTGTCCTGCTCTGCTCTGCACTGGTGAGGCCTCAACTTGAATATTGTGTGCAGTTTTGGGCACTACAATATAAGAAAGACATTGAGCTATTAGAGAATATCTGAAGGAAGACAATCGGGATGGTGAAGGGGCTGGAGGGGAAGTTGTACGAGGAGCAGCTGAGGTCACTTGGTCTATTCAGCCTGGAGAAGAGGAGACTGAGAGGAGACCTCACTGCAGTCTACAACATCCTCACAAGGGGAAGCAGAGGGGCAGGTACTGATCTCTTCACTCTCATGACCAATGATAGGACTCAAGGAAACAGCATGAAGCTGAGTCAGGGGAGGTTTAGGGTGGATACCAGGAAAAGGTTCTTCACCCAGAGGGTGGCTGGGCACTTGAACAGGCTCCCCAGGTCAAGTGGTCACAGCACCAAGCCTGACAGAGTTCAAGAAATGTTTGGACAACACTCTCAGGCCCATGGTGTTATTGTTGGGGTGTCCTGTGTAAGGCCAGAAGTTAGACTTGATGATCCTGAGGGGTCCCTTCCAACTCAGCATATTCTATGATTCTGTGATACAGATAGCTATGAAATTTGGGTAGATGAACTTTCATCTGGAATTCCCTAATATGTAATCCTGTCTGAAAAACTGGCTATTCAACTTTAATGTTCTTTGAACATATTTTAAATAGGCACAATATAAATGATATTCCCTTCAATTGGCACTTCTCCTGGGACTTGCATGCCTTACAGCATTTTTAATAACTTACAGACATTCTATGAATGTAATCGAAAACTGTCTATTGTTCTTTCACTGGCCAAGGAACATTTTACCTTTACAAGAGTACCAGGATATTTTGTGATTTCTCTCTCTCAAAAAAAAAAAAAAAAAAAAAAAAGCAGCTCCAGAAGGCTGAGAGTAGAAAGAAAGATTAAAAAAACCAAATGGCATTGGTTTAATCTTAGCCAACTTTTCAGACTGGACAAAGGACACATCACAGTACGCATATATGTGTCAACTAAATGAAACTATCAACTTAGCTCAAAATGAGATGTACCTTACCATTACCAGTAACTTTACCAAGGCTGGCAAGAGATTGCTCTGTGTGATTTCAGCATGCTCAGGAGAAAACACAGAGTCAGTTTGGGAAATTGGGGAGAGTGAGTACATGAGTCTCAAGGGTAAAATTGGGAGGTTATTATCTGAGCATGACTAGTAGCTTGAAGAGTAACATCAGGCTTTTATTTAAATGTTTTCTGTTCTCATCTCTTTTTCTGCCTTTTTGATAATTAGCTGAACACAACCATAATGAAAGTGTCCTGGAAATAATGCTATGCTGACTCTTCAACTCAAGCCTTCTCAATATATATTATGTCCTAAATTTAGAAAGGATTGTTTTTCACTCAACAATTAAATAAAAATGCATAACAATTTCAAACGGGTTTTTTGTTTGTTTCTGATATATTGGGTAGATAATTTTAGAGACTTCCTGTAATCTTTTTGAAGTTCATTGTTATAATGTAACAGGAATACAGCTAAATACTTTAAAATAGGATTGGAAAAGAGAAGTTGTGTAGGAAAAAGAATGGTATATGAACAGCACAAGAGACATAAGAGAAACTAGAAGAAAAATGTTTTAGAGTCTTGCAAATTCATTTCACTATGGCTTTGTGAAAAACACATATTTTTGTGGGATTCTGTATTTTACAACTAGACAGAAAAAGAGAGCCTATATATTTGACAATTAACTTTATCAGCTGTATATGTTTGCATTTATAACTTTGAAGAGAACTTCTCCTTTTGGAAGTGTTCAACTACAATAATTGCTAGAAACTAGTTACAGAATAACTTTATGTTCAACTATACCAATAATTTTACATTTCCCATGTAATGTTTCTTTCTTTTTGCATTAGATTTTCTGGACTCATTCTCTCCCATTCCCTCAGATTAGTTTATTTCTGTTTTTTTTAAAGAGACTTTAATAGAAGAGGAGAAAGTAGTTTAGACCTAGTCTTTGAGAAAGTGGTTTCATTCAGTAAGAAGTTGTCGTCTTTTAGCTTGTGTTTTTGTACTTATGCCAGAAAGGAAGAGGATGTGGTGTTAAGGTTTGAAGATTATTGCTTTCATTTTGTCTGCTTCATGTGATGCTTTGTAGCATTCTTGAAAAATCATATACAAAATAAAATTGCTTTAGCACTTATTTTGGGTACTGGTTTTATGCTTTAAGAGTGCCTAGTAGACACTTTTTCAGCACACATGGATTTTTCACCAGTTTTAAGCTTTAATGCTTCTGGAAGATGGTCTCCAGGTAAGACTTCAGGCCCTGTTTCTGTAATTAGATCCACTGGAGTGAAATCATACCAGGCCTATTCACTTTAAACAACTTGTAGGTGCCTAATATTTTCGGTCAGATCTTCAAAGTGATTGTTCTACTGCTGCTGTATGTGTTCAAGGTGCTTCCTATAAAGTGCTTGGATCACAACTAAACCAGCCCAAGGATTTCACAAATTTATCTTTTTTCCTCTTATATTTAATCATGTTGATAATCTCAAATTGTACTTACCATATACTTTCTTGCATGAAAAAGACCTACAAAGAGGTCGGTTTTGTTCTCAGTTGCTCTAACAACTGCATCACCGGGAACGCTCTCCAAAGACCTGAGAGACCAAAGAGTTTCTACCTCAGAGGTAGGATTTAAGTGTGAGTCTTGTGCAGTTGAATGTTCTAGTTGGGTCTACTGCATTACTTACACTTGCTAACTTCCTACTCTTGGCTTTCTACTGTGCCATAGGGATTAACCTGTGTTAAGTGCCTAAAAACTGAAGGGAGTTCACATCTGAAAACTTCAGGAGGTAAAAGAGTCAATCAGTGTCCAGCCAGGAGATGGGTGTACCCTGCCTGGGAGTGCTGATAGATATCCTTACTCACATTTCCTACTTTGTGTCATTTCCCACTTTGTGTCATTTCCTTGCCTTCAGTGAATGCTATTCTCACAACCCTCTTTCTTCAGGAGCTTCAAGGTACCAGGAGCCCATGTGCCTGTCACAGAGTTACAGATTCCACCGAGCAGCAGGGTAATTAGGTTCAACATTGCAACAATTTACTTTGAAGTCCATTACGTGGACATAGCCTTGTTAGTTTATCTCTGAAGACTGGAGAATGGAATACAGGGATAATTATCGGGAATGGTAGAAAAGATGACCCCAAGAAATAACATCAGGAAAATTAGGAGGTCTCAAAATAAAGGCATTGACCTTGTAATCTATAAATAATGACAAACAGCGGGACAAAGGTTGTGCCTTTATTTTGAAAAATGTGACAAAGGACCTGACAATACTCACAGATAAATAGAAGCATAATATCCACAGGAGCCCCAACTGTCAAAGGTCATTCTGGAGTTACATTTTACAAGTCATAGGCTTCAAGCCTTCTTTGGTAATATTTCACCATATAAAACAAAACCGAACTTCCAAGATTTCTCACTAACCGTAGCAGCTATTCATCATTCTAAATCTCTGCCGGCACTTTCAGAGCTTTTCTGTCACAGTCACTGGAGTGGCAGGAAATTCCTGTATGGAGCTTGTCTTTTTACCCAGCAGTTCCAATTACTTCGGTCCTTGACTGCCGCTTTGACAGCATCAGTTCTGAGCCATCCAGCAGTGTGATAAAAATTAGGAAACAACAAAAACAACACGCGTCTTTTGAATAGGATATTTCTTAAAAAGTGTTTGAATATGTGTCAGTTAATTACCATGCTCTGTGGTCATAAAACAGAGTGGATTTTACCATTTGTATTTCTTTCATCTATAGTCAAGTGTCTCTTCTTCAAGACCTGTCACAATAACTGATACAGTTTCCCTGTGTCTTCATTGTTAAGCAGAGTTGGGTTTTTTAACTGTTATTGGAATTATCCTATACTTCATGATGAGAATAAATGGATTTTTAAAAATAAATGAGTATGGTCAGAAATTCCTTGATGTTTTCATTCATCAACACCATTACATTTTAAGTGTGAACAACTTCAAGTACATGTGTAAAACTATTTTTAAAGTATTAAACATCTGAAATAGAAAATAATCTCATTTTCATGAGAAAATGCTGTTGCTGTTTCACCACACATGTGCCATTAATTAATAGTCTGTGTTTTGAGTGTAATCATAATCTTAGTATTCCTTGGGAACAATTTTTGCAATAATAAAATTTATTCATGTATTTGTGTTCACTGGGCTTGTAAAGACCAATTTTTAGCAGAGTCTGAATAAGACAATGACAGTCCTGCTGAATTCTGTGAAGCCTTAAGACTGAGCTTCCTTTTGTTGAAAATCAAAATGTGTCAGAAATCTACTGACTCAGAATAAAATTCCAGGTTACAATTTCACCCTTGGGCTTAATCAAACATGTGGTGTAATATCAAATTTATTGTGTACTTTTGCTTTGAGCTTTGCTGACATTTCAATGCCATCAGCAGTAGAAATGTTGAAAAATGTGACTGTCTTTTTCTGCATTTGGATACGGTGCCAGAGTTCACCTTGGCTTTAACAAGTTTCATAATATTGTCCATTTTTAAGCTCATAGAGGCCATTTTAGAGATCATATTTGTGTATATAAAGAAGCTCATATCTCACCAATGTTATTATCATGAAAAACTACAACACTAATTTTCACATGCTACTACATAGTTGATTTTACAGTCCACAATCCTTGATTACCATATTTATGAATGCAAAGATTATGTGACAGAATATGATAAATATCTAAATAATATACTGGATAGATTTTCCTTTCAGATATTTAATTGCTACATTTTAGACCCCAAAGCACAATTTTTTTGTCTTAATCATACAAAGAAATAAACCTGTACAAAATGTATACATTCAGTATCATGTTGCAATATATTTCGTTTTTCAAGGAGATAAAAAGCTTTCAAGTGGCTAGGACACATGCATTATGCCCATGCCTGTGTGTAATGTATATATATTGTTTTAATGTAAGAACATAAAAATAAAGCAGAGGTTTGAAATCTTATTTTCTTTCTGTATTATTTATATTGTGAAAAGCACTATTCTTCTATATCTGGAATTAGTCTTGAGTTTATTGCTATTAATGTCTTCATTTATTCAGGAATGTCAATTTTGTGAAAAGATCATAATAGTGAATGACATCTTTCTTGCATAAATAAAAAAGTAATTCTTCCTCTGCAATACCTTTTCTTCAAGTACCTCACATGCACTGGAAGTTAATTTTTGCACACACTGCTGAACTAGGTATTAATACTGTATTTTAAAAACACAAGAGGTGAGCCACTGTAGGACTATATTGTTAGATCCACAGATCTTGGTGTCTAACTGCATATCTGTGTTGAAAGCCCTCTCAACTCACATGCTCACGAGCTGTGGCAATTGCAGCTCTCTTGTTTATGGCAAACCTTGCTTGTCCCTACTGCCACCAGAACAAGAGACATAGGGGTGGCAACTGCTTATGATGGTTGTGTCTCTAAAGACCCTTTGTCATGAAGTCATTCCCTCATCTGCCATCTAATCAGGGTGGTGTTTGCACTCTTTCTAATAGAAACTTCCACCCGCTAAGTACATGTTTTCGCATAGGTCCAGGCATGGTTGTCTGTATACTGTGACCTGGTGGACATGCATCAGCTGCAATATCACAACTGAAAAATGGGTTCAGGCACAGTGTTAATGTAGAACTGATGCAAAATTTGCTTAAGCATGCACAGGATCTTGTGCCATAATAGAGAATACCCAGGTCTCCCGAAAGCCAGAGCTAAAACTTCAGAGCTGTGGGTGTTTTTTTCATATTTTGTTCCTTATGCTCTTTAGGAAATCAAATTCTTTATTTTCTTTCTGTAACTATGAAGTCCATATGAAATGCTACTTATTCAGTGTCGTGTGAATATCAGTGATTACCTCCTAACATAAGTGCAATTGAAAAGATTATTACACTCTGATTAAGGCTTGTTATTATTGTTTGTTTCTAGGCTCCTGTTTTTCTGTAGATCCTCAGCAGCTGCCTACAGAGAATGCTAGATAGAATATGAAACAGAAATGAGCTTTAAGTGACATTCACACTTCCTAATCTGAGCTATTTGCAATTATTTTCTAATCTTAAAAGAGAAGTATTAACAGCTTGAGACTACAAATGGTGCAGGTAACAGCCACAAGACTGTTGCAGGTCTGGTTGGGATCCTTCAAACTGTAAACCAAATGTTAAACATTCTCCATGACTGACTAAATTCTAAAATGCTTTTTTGCAGTCCTCTTAAATATGAAATGACACTGTGGCAGTGAGCATTGAACACTATCACATCAAACAAACTCCTGTGTCCAAATTCTGTCTTAACTATTAGGCGAGTAAAATTCACCACTCTGTCAGGTACTACCATACTGTAGCATCCCTTAGTTTTTTTAACCTTTCTGTATAAAAGTCAGTGGCCATCTCTGTCCCATTTAACATCAGTTTTGCCAGTGTAATCCTGATTTCCTCTTTCTAGTCAGTGTTTCCTGTTACATTTGGTTTAACATTTTGGGCTTTTCCACACAGTTTAATCTGTGGGGGTCATTCGTCATCCCATCTAGGGGGGCACAGGCTCCATACAGACTCTTTTAGGTTGAAGGATCATCTTGACATTTGGACGGCAGGTTGGCTGTGCTTGTGAAAAGCCCAATACAATGGTTGTGGCCCCAACATGCCACATATCTTTTTAATAACCATATTTTCTGTTCCATATGCAACCCACCATCTCAGCAAGCAGCTCTGTACAGGGACTCCGCCTGTCACTGCTCTTCACCACCACAGTGATCCGACTGCCTGAGTATATTGCGGAAAGACAATATAGATCAGAGTAAGGTGTCAAAAGTGAAGTTCTGGGAAAGAGGTGAATGTGTTGTCATGTGAGGAAATATCTCAATGGTTGCTGTGAGGGCAATAATCATCTGTTCATCTCTGGTCCAGAGAATTGCAAACTGGTGCTGACAATAGTGCTCAGCTCAGCAATATGCATGGAACATTGTCCCACTGTCACTGGCTGGAGCTGATGTGGTCAGTTGCACTGGTTCATACTAGTTTTTGCCTACTGTCATTTTCTATTTTCGGAATGATAAAGAATAATTTTAAATTCCAGTATGCTATCCTAGTAGCATCATACTGTGATCTCCCACCATTTCCTTCCTATGAGCATGCCCTTTACTATGTATATCAAGAGTTCATTAAATTTCCTCCATATTAAAATAAAAGGTGTTAATGTAAATGTTATTGCAAGCATAATTATAGCAGACTTAAATTTTTTAATCTTGATTTGCAATCAACACAGGAAGTTTTGAATGACAGAGTGGTCATAATATACCTAATTTCAAAATCACTGCCAGAAAAACAAAGCCAAAAAACCACACTAATTTTCAAAAAAGGGAATTACAGCAGAATGAAGAAACTTCTAAAAAAGAAGAAATTGGAAAGGATATGTCCCCCAGGGATCAGTGTTGGGCCTAGTTCTATTTAATGTCTTTACTGATGATCTGGATGAGGGGATTGAGTCCACCATTAGCAAATTTGCAGATTACACCAAGCCGGGGGGGAGTGTTGATCTGCTGGAAGGCAGTAGGGCTCTTCAGAAGGACCTGGACAAGCTGGAGAGATGGTCTGATTCCAACAGGATGAGGTTCAACAAGGCCAAGTGCCGGGTCCTGCACTTTGGCCACAACAACCAGATGCAGTGCTACAGGCTGGGGATAGAGTGACTGGAGAGCAGCCAGGCAGAAAAGGATATGGGAGTTTGGATTGACAGGAAGCTGAACATGAGCCATCAGTGTGCCCAGGTGGCCAAGAAGGCCAATGGTATCCTGGCCTGTATCAGGAATAATGTCGCCAGCAGGACCGGGGAAGTGATTCTTCCCCTGTACTCAGCCCTGGTGAGGCCACACCTTTAGTATTGTGTCCAGTTCTGGGCCCCTCAGTTCAGGAAGGATATTGAGGTGCTGGAGCAGGTCTAGAGAAGAGCAACAAGGCTAGTGAAGGGACTGGAGCACAAGTCCTGTGAGGAGAGGCTGAGGGAGCTGGGGTTGTTTATCCTGGAGAAGAGGAGGCTCAGGGGAGACCTCATCACTCTCTACAACTCCCTGAAAGAAGGTTGTAGCCAAGCAGGCATCGGTCTCTTCTCCCAGGCAACCAGCAGTAGGACAAGAGGGCACGGTCTTAAGCTCTGCCAGGGGAGGTTTTGGTTGGATATTAGGAAGAAATTTTTTACAGAGAGGGTAATCAGACATTGGAATGGGTTGCCTGGGGAGGTGGTGGAGTCACCGTCCCTGGAGGTTTTTAAGATGAGACTGGATGTGGCACTTAGTGCCATGGTCTGGTAACCACGGCAGTGTTGGATCAAGGGCCGGACTTGATGATCTCGGAGGTTTTTTCCAAGCTGGTTGATTCTATGATTCTATTTTATGATTCTCCAAACCTTCACTGTGACCGGGGCCTTCCAGCTGAAGTGTGATCTGGATGATGATAAATACTTAGGGTAACTGGTGATGTATCTCTCTCTTAATCATTATAAGACTTTCTTTGTAGTAATGATTAGATGCATTGCTAAGTGCATCCTTTCATACACCACTGTTTCTTTTGTAATTCTTTACTATTTTGCACTATAAACTTATATACTTATTTGTTAAAATTGGTGTCTGTATTCCTTAAATCCACCCTCATTACCGGGCAGGGCGGGGGGGGAGGGAGGGGGTGCAAAACAGATTGGCAAAACAAAAATGAAATGGAAAGGTGGGTGGAGAGTGAGATAATAACATTTGCTAGTATTACAAACTTATTCAGGGCAAGAAGGATGAGGATCAGCTGAAAAAAGTTGTAGAACACAATATTTGGTAATAAAAAAACAGTGAAATGAAATGTAAATAAATGTTAAGTGATGTTCATGGGGAAAAATAACTTCAGCTTTAACTATATATAAATCCTAACTAAACATACACAACCTCTCACTCAGGAATGAAATCTTCAAGTTATAAATAGTGGATAACTGTAGAGAAACAGTTCTATGAAAATGTCAGCTCAAAACAGAAAATATCATTACACCTCTCTGTAACTTCACAGTGTGCCCTCATCTTGAACACTGTATATACTTCTGGTTCACTTTTCTCTACTCCCTCCCCAATCAGAAAGATACAGAGAAGACAACCAGGATGATCAAAAGCATGAAACAGTTTCAATAGAATTTTAAATTAAACATCTTAAGACTCTTCAGGCTAGAAAAAAAAAAAGACAAGTGAAGAGGAATGTAACAGCAGTTTATAAAATTGTCAAGGTTATGAAGGAGTTGAAGGATTGTGTACTGCCTCTTCTAGCGAGAAAAAGCTATCAGATGAAATTTGAATATGGTAAGTTCAAAACAACAACAAAAAAATCCTCTTCATGTAATTAAGTTATTACAGGACATTTGTGGTATTAAAAGTTGATAAACATTTGAAAAAGAATTGGAAGAAAACTGAAAAAAGCGACTGAATAGCTTTTGGCTGGTTCTGAACTGCAAATATGCATGGCCTGGAAGAGTAGATTTGGGAAGGATAACTTAATAACTTTCTCTGCAGCTTTGCAGAGAAATACTTGCAAGATATGGTTGATGAAACACTCGAGTTGGCAGTGTGCACTCACAGCCCAGAAAGCCAATCCAAAAGGAGAGTGGTCAGCAGGTCAAAGGAGGTAATTCTTCCACTCTACTATTCCAGACCCCACCTGGAATATTGCATACAATTCTGGTGTCCACAACATAAGAAGGACATGGAATTGTTGGAGCAAGTCCAGAGGAAGGCCATGAAGTTGATAAGAGGACTGGAGTACCTCTTCTATGAAGACAGGCTGAGAAAATTGAGGTTGTTCATCCTGGAGAAGAGAAGGTTGTGCGAAGACCTCACAGCAAACTTCTGGTATCTGAAGGGGGCCTACACGGAAGCCGAAAAGGGACTCTTCATCAGGAACTGTAGTGACAGGACAAGGAGTAATGGGTACAAATTGAAAGAGGGGAAATTTAGGTTAGATACTAGGAACAAGTTTCTTTACTGTGAGGGTGGTTAGACACAGGAACAGGTTGCCCAGGGAGGTTGTGGATTCCCCAACACTGTCAATGTTCAAAGCCAGGTTGGATAAGGCCTTGAGCAACCTGGTCTAGTGAGAGTGTCACTGCATATGGCTGGGAGGTTGGGACTAGATAATTTTTAGGGTCCATACCAACCCTTAGCATTCTATTATTCTATGAAATATAATTGTTCTTGCATAGGCATCTTCTCCTAGCTAATGTTTGATGATCAAAAAAATGTTTGATCTTGTCCTGCCATTTTTCCTAAGCCTTCTGCAGAGCTGGGTTACAACATGCCTGTATGCGTTAAAGGAGATATAAAAGAGGCAAGATAATGAGGTACATTGAACTTGGTCTTACCTGGTACAGAGATGAATGGTCTATTTTGTTCTCTACTTATTTTATAAGTTTAATTAAATAAACATTCCTTTCCTTATGTATCTCTCTAAACAGAATTAATAAGTGTTTAATTCTGCTTCATGTTGTATTTGGTATAGTTTTCGTTCTAGAAAAGTTTATTTAACTTATTAGGATATGCAAAAGTACCTCAATTTTCATGCTATGGATGGAGCACAGGATATTGTTATTGTAGACAAAAAGAATAGTGACATTTTGAGTTTGAGGTATTAATTGTAATATTTCTATTAATAATTAGCTGGTTTTGTACTAAGATCTGGTTTAAGACTGTTTATGTTTGAGGAGGCACGGATTTCTAAGTGTTTCTTTTTTTTAAGGAGTCCATTAGCCCCACAAATTAGAATTCAATAATAAAGTGAAACATGATATATGGGCTACACCTATACAGACAAACTGGTCATCCTTCGTTTTGCTTGAGGGTCAACATCTTTGCTTATACATTAAGTTGCAACCTGAGCTAAAAGTACTTTTGACAGAGAAGCTCAGGCAGGAATGAAGTAGAAGTTTATGCAAGGCTCAATGCCTGACCTTCCATAAGGACATGGAAGCAGTCTGCACAAGTGTCTTCTGGCTGTGGGCCACAGGGCATTTTTCTACTATGGATCAGAAAAGGAAGGGCATCCCAGAGACCCTTTCCTTTCTGCCCTGATTCGTTCTGTGAGCAGTGACAAAGCAAGGCGCTTAAAGTCAACAGACACCACCAGGTAGTTTGTCCTGGACAGCTTGCTAGCAGCACTCTATCTTCCACAACTGATATCTGTTACCCAGCATATATATCACATGGCATGCAAATGAATTAATCTTCAGAGCATTCCTTTGCTGTAGGTAAATGTTGCTCTTAGATAAAAAAAAAACAAACAATGAGCCAACTCGTCAAAAGACAGGAGACAGGCAGCAACAGGAAGGCTTCTGAAATTGCCTGGCGGCTGGGCTCACAATTCAGGAATTCTTTTCATTCCCGGTGTTGTGTAGAGGTCATCTTGCTCTTTGATGTAGCCTAGAAAATGAAATGAGCTATTAAAGTCTGGGTACATTTCCCCATTAGATTAGAAACATTTACAAGCCCAGCATTGCACATAAAACATAGATAGCACTTCTCATGCCAAAACCATAACCAGATTTTGTTTCTTGCTCATTTTGGATAGTGTGACCTGTGGTCTCTCTTTCTCTATTTCGCTTGTGGTTTACCGCATTATGTAATTGTTACATCCACTTAAAGGTCAGCCAAAGTAAAAGTATATTTTGTCGGAGGTGAGATGTAAACAAATGTTTGATCTTGTCCTGCCATTTTTCTTAAGCCTTCTGCAGAGCTGGGTTACAACATGCCTGCATGCATTAAAGGAGATATATTTTAGAACTCAGATTGTATCGTTCATAAACACTTCAAGGTACCTGCAAACCTAGGTTAAGAGCTATCACGTCTCAGGAACTGCCTAAATAACTGCCTAAAAAGGTAGTTATTGTATACACTCATTGAGTTCTTTACAATAGAACTGTGTTCAAGAGCAAATGGACATATATGAATATTTATTTACAATGTCAATTTTCACCACCGCTTCCACATGCTAGCTTAAAAGTAATCACCTAAACAAAGACAGCAAGGAATTCTTACAAACCTTGTTGCTCTATATCTAAAATCTAAATACCAAATATAAATTATTGAATACTGTTTTATAAGAACTTAAGCATTTTTTCCCTATATTTTTACTTTAAACAGATGCTGTAGATATAGATGTAGTCTTTTTGCATTTATATAGGGCTAGTGTTATTAAGAATATCCACATGAGAGAAGGTTACAAAGATGATCCTTGTAAGAAGGTGAATCAGATGGCATATATTGTAATATAGGGTACTTCTTGCTGTAGCTGATTGACACGTTTAGAAAAGCTGATACTTTGATGAGAAGATCAACTGTACAATATTTTCCCAGAATCTTCTCCAGAGTCTCAATGCAAACTAACATAAGGATGCAACGTCTGTGTCAAGAGAAATAAACACACACTAAACCAGATATTTATTTTCTTCAAACTAAACTCTGAAAGCATATGCAACAAAATACTAGGAAAAGGTAGAAATGCCAACTTTAGAGCAACAATCACATTTCAGATAAAGAAAAGCTTTTATATGAAGTTGTATCCACAATCCCTGGCATAAAATATAAATAGTTTCAGCTATAACACTTTATAACTGAGAAGGAAGCATTCCTAGGAGTGAATAATTTGATTTAAAAAATTCTGCTGTTCAACAAGCATTTAGTATTTGTAATTAAAAATGCATACCCATCAGCTAATATGTAGGAACACTGGTGAAATATGTTGGATGATTTTATTCAGGTGCATGATCAGAGCTTAGCATAAAGACCATCATATAAAATTGCAAAGGACTAACGTTGAGCTCATATACTGAGTCATTAATTTATCTTATTTTTAATAACTTGGTCGACCTATGCTATTCCTGTTTTTCATGTGAGGAGAACTCTAGCTAAATGTTCTATTTGTTTATTCTCTTTTCTTAAAATAGTCTGGGAGGAACTGAATGGCATTGTTCTTCCCCTCATTGTATGCTGGAGGTCAGGGATTTTTGTTTTGCACAGGGCACCTTTGCTTTACTCTGCCTCACCTCCCTACAATGTCCAGAAGAGGTGGTAAGCTGCTTTTGATCACTTGAACCTTACTACGTTCAATGGGAAGAGGGAGCTGGTGGTGGTCAGATGTGGGCATCAAGTTGTCATTTAGAAAAGAGTTCCCAACTAATGGATAAAGTATTTTTAAGCATGCTGGAATGGTTCCACTGCCAAGCTGTTATAAATGAATAGGCCTTTTGTTATGAGCCTTGATCTCTTCCCTCCTTCCTCCCTTTCTACCTCCCCCCACCTCTTTGTAAGGATGAGTCAATATCCTTCTAATTGGGTGTCCTTTCTGGACTTTTTTTTCCAGGTTTTAGGCATTAAGAAAGTTCAAATCCTTAAACACATAGCCCAAGTGACCAGAAACCATTTTTTTCTTTAACAGATTTATTGCTTCAAGAGGTTATTCATTTCAGAAGGTTCAAGTATTGTTATGGAATTTTTTGCTGCACACAGAAAATGTAAAAGGAACTCAGTTGTGCTTCAGTGAAATGGCATTATCATCCCAAGAATGAACAAGCTGATTTGTTATGTCCTTAACAAGAAGCCAGTCAACTTCTAAATAGTGTTGTGGGATTGTTCTTAAACTGTGACCCAGTATGCTTTCAGAGATAACTACCCTGGTATCTCAGTGGTAGCTCTGATTTTGTCATCACATCCTTTCTGACTGCCTAAGGAAAGCAAAAGTGGGTAAAGCCATCTCTGTCAATAATATGACAGATGAGATGGGCCAAACTTGAATGTTGATAGTCTGGCAAGATTAAAAATCTGGTAATAGAGACTTCTAATGGAGACTCCTGACAAGGTCCTGGTGAAGATCATTGACAGATGTGTTTACTGATTTTGCAAATTTTTGTCTTGAGAGTTTTAACGAATAATTTCTGCTTGGAATTCACTGGTACCTGCCTTCCCAGGATCCCAGGTGAATATAACCTTCCTGGGAAGCAAATACTGCCATTCTTATTTCATAGATAATAAAAAGCAGGCAAGCAAAGATTAAGTGCTTTGTTTGTAGATATAGTGAAAGTTTGTGGTAGATTTTAGAAGAGAGTTGAGGTTTCCTGTGAAAAAAAAAAAAAAGAAATTTGTCTGGGACTCAAAATTCATACGCACTGAGACCATGTTCAGTTTAAGGTTTGAGTGCTTTTTAGAGAACAAAAATTAAATCCCTCATAATATTAGAGTGAAATTTTATACATTCCTTTGTGAAGAACAGAATGTAATGATTGAACTCTATAAGCCATTTATGTGTAGGGATAGTCCCTTATATGGACCAAGTCTGATGTCTAGGGTAAAGAATCAGATTTGCTTTTTACAAATTAGCATAAGATCTCATTGTGTGTAGATGTGAAGAAATTATTCCACACTTCTATTACCGAATTCTTGCACCTATCCCTGAAATATCTGGCATTGCCTGCTCTCTGAGACAGGCTGCTCTAGGAAAATCTATGGAGTGATTCAACATGGCAGTTCCTCAGGTCTGCCCTCTCACCATGTGAGACTGTGTGTGTAATGGGAATTGTAGAGCATCTGTGAGCAAAGAGAAGTGAAAATCAGTGTCCCTCAGCAATGATGTGTTCCTTGGTCTTCCTACTTCCTTCTCCCACTTCTGAAATTCCCTAGGGAGAAGAAACTAGACACTGAAATGAGACACCTAGCAACTGTAAATAAAAGTACTCTTTTGCTGTTCAGTAGTGTCCATCTCTTACCTTTGCCAGAATGCTATTAAAAAACACTATTAAATATATTCACCAATTCAGTTTTCCTTCCTGTTACCTCTGTGAATCATTACTAGTGGATATGAAATGAGAACGTCAGAAAACTGAAGACAGAAAACTGTTGGGGTAAATGAGGCCTTCAGTTCTTTTGCTCTGTAATGGTCAGTGAAAAGGACAAACATGCTATATTTCTTTTCTGACTAACAGTCAAGGAAGTGCTAGCTTTCCAGTGGAAGCAAAGTTATCTGCTTCTTGTGTAGTCTGCTTGGACAGACCCTCCAAACCTGCCCAACTCTTCAGCATCTTCCTTCTAATTTCCTTCCTCATTTCTATTAAATGAAAAGAAGGTTGAATTTTATATAGATTTAGACCAATGCATATGAGTTTAGAGGAAGAGCAAAAAGGAGAATGATGACCAGAAATGTCATCAGATGTGTACAGATTGGTTTCCCCAGTTCTGGAAGTCATCAGATTACAGACTAATATTCTCGGGTTTAAAAAAAAAATGAGTTCCCCAAACTCCCAACTTGAACTTCCTCTCCAAGCTCTTTGGAGGGTTTTCCACCAGAACCTCTCTTCTAATTCTGCAGTGGCCTTTTTCTAAGGTGTCACTCCTTACTTCATCTATATCTTTGGAGGTAAAATTTAAATAGGCTTGTTCCCACAATACTGGAGAATTGTAACCACTCTGGACTTGATTCCAACATGTGCTAACAGGCCAGTTTCACAGATGATAATTGTTAACCTTTTACAGTAGCAATATGAAAATGAGTCATAAATCCTAACTCAAATCACATATGTCCATACTGCAGTCTCAGCCCTCAGTTTCTATGCAGGTAACTCCCCTCACACAATTATTTGTCCTTAGCCCTGCTCTTAGGGAGAGGAACAGATTCCTTCTGAATTCTATATAAATTTTACCTATGCCTGCCCTTCATGGGACATGAGCAGGTGCTCTCAACCGCTTTAAAACCTTTATTTACCCAGGGAAATCTGTCTTTTTAATGTTGTTTGTTAAATGTGCTTCTCTTACTGGCTGATGGGAAAAACAGTCATGTGGCTGGAATATTCCAGCAATTAATAGCTCTTGTGATTATTGAATGCCTTGGATCCATTTCAGCATTTAATCACCCTCAAAAGCCATAAATTGCCTCATATACTCCTTTACTACGAACATTGTCTCTTAATCAAACTGGACTAATAAGTTTAAAAGATATTACCCACTTATATGTGAATTTTGGTAGGTTATGAGAATAATGAGCCAGATGTACAGGAGATGTAAAGAGCAATATAAGTTGCAAGTTCATAACTTACAGCTTATACAACCTGAGAAGGGCAGAAATATGTGATATAAGCGGAGAAAGCAAACAACAGGTTCATGGTCATTTACAGTCAACATGAAAATGCTTACATTACTTCTAGTCCTTAGCAGTGTCAAAGACAAGGTTAGATGTGTTGACAGGAGTAGGTTTCAGTATGGTCTGATACTTGGTACTGCCTATATTTTTACTTGGGAAGGTCTTTGTGTCCCAACCCAGAGCTAAAAGTTTGCTCCAGAAACCCTTCTTGTATTGACCTTATAGAATTGTGAAAGAGATTGCTTAAAAGGGAATTGCCATAATTGTCACTTCTGAAGTTTAAATTTAGTTATCAATTTTTATTATATGTTATTTATTCACACTTAAAGCAAATAGTCCAAATAATTGCTTTTTTATTCTATTCAGGTGCTGTAAGCATTCTTGCTGATAGCTGTCCATAAAAGTCTACTGTACACACACCTTACCACTGTTTATTAACTGCATTAGAAATTAAAATTTTTAACTGGTTCAACTACATGGGCTATCACAAAGTGTGACATAAGCAAACCTCATCTATGCACAGTAGCATGGGGTGTGTGTTTGTGTGTTCAATCATGAAGTTGTAATTAAAATATTTTATGGTAGGATCTTCTCAGTCCCAGCTCAAGAGCTTCAGATCTGTGACCTATGATACAGGCTCTGCTAAGCTAAATATAACACTGACTTGGTTTGGTAGTGTGTGTACTCGCAAAAGGAAATTAAAAATCTAGGTTTTGCTAGGGGATTGTAGGTATAGCCTGTGTTTTGCAAAGATAAGTGAGGTATCATAAGCTGAACAAGTGTAAATCTTCTGATTTTGCACAGAGTATAGGTGACAAGAGTACAACTTTTCCAGTTTTAATAGAGCCACGTCCCCTGTAACTGATCTAGTTATATGATCAATCTCCAAAATTGCACATGACATGCAGAAAACTGATTGTTTTCCAATGGTGATATTTTATGAGATTGGCTGTGGATTTATAAACAGGTAGCATATTTTAAAATGCATCCAAAATCCAAAGACAGAAAGACTTATGCAGAAAGAACTTAGTAATAAATTAATGAAATTAAACATTCTTTATACATGAAAAAATAAGTTTTAGTATTGATTAAGGCAGTGAGAAGCACAATTCCATCCCATTGTTACCATATTATTGTCACTTCAACCTGAACTTGCAATTTTCACAAGTTTCAGCATTAATCTTTGAAACTGTCATCTGTCATGCTTAATGAAATTAAGTGACAATTGTATTTCTTTTATTACATTAGTATAATTAGAGTTTTTACAAAACGCACTTTAGGGTTAAAATAAATCATAAAACTTCATTAATTATTGCATGATAAGAAGTCCATCTTGCTGGTTTTTTTACTAAAATATTTTAGGTTTGTGTTACTGTTACTTTGTCTCTGTTAATAAATATTGATTAGGATTAAATACTTTATAACATGTCTTCCATTCATGAGTTCTAGGCATCCACCTTCACAAATGAGGATAAATGTATAATCTCATGGTCTAGTGTAGCATATCCTTTATGCATGCACATTGTGAGTGTAGTTAACTACAGATGTCTAGACAGATACTTAGACAGACATTAGTGGATATGTATAGAAATCTGTTGTGTATTTCTTAAACACTCGCTTTGTTTTACCAAATTCCCAAATTGTATATTTCCCTGCAAAGTGTAGAGCAAATTAATGTGATAGTTTACAGATTGCTGTATCCATGGGTCAAGATTCCAATTTTGTTTGCATCAATGTGAGGCCAATGTCACTCAATTGTTCTCAAGTTCACTCATTTTAGAAAACGAGATAAAATACTTTCTGCTTTATTTTAAAAAGTAATAATACAACTGAAAGTATTTTAAAACTAATAGTCAGTATGGTGACTATGCAGTCCTTGAAATGGCATTGGTAATTTCCTCTTGTGCCTTTCTAGTTATTTCAGCAACTCTGTAGGACAAGGAAGGGAACTGAGCAAAAGCCAAGTGCTCCTTAGCTTTTCTTTCTCTTTCTGGGGAAAATCCCCATCCTAACAGTGTAGTCACAGAATTAGATCAAACCTAGACCCAAGATTTGTATTCATTTCATTTAGCAAAGTAAGAAACTGAGGCAGATGACTATTTTTCCTTCATTCCTTGTTTTAGACAAATGAAGGATCTCTTTCCATTTTTACTTGCCTCGGTTGCAAGAAAGCTTGTCTGTCAATGTAGACAAATGGTAACTGTTTGATTCAAATGAAGTTTTGTAATCATGTTATTTTGTAACATTATTTTTTAAATTTAGTTCTGTTCAATGTAGAGAATTGTATGTTCCTGGCTAGCAAAAGCCCCATTATTTTAGGCAAGTATACAAACAAATAAAGTCATGATAGTTAAAAATACTAGTAGAACTGACTGAGGTTTATTTTTATGTTAGTTTTTCCTATGACTTACATTTTACATGAACTATCCGAATGAGCACTTGATGATAAGACTTTAGTCCAGTCATTTATATGGATGCCAAAATGAAAAGCTAGGAGGATATATTCAGGCAATGAAAGAAAATATTGATTATGAGATAGAACAAAGAGAGGAAAAAAATAACCTCATGAAATACTTTACTTCAAGAAAACTATAATTCCCAGAATTACTGTGGTACTGGTTTTTTTTTTCCAGTTGTAAAGATATGAGTGAGAAATAACTGTGTAAGATGGCACAGTTGAGAGTGAGAAGCATGAGAAAATAAATTCTGATTCTATGTGTAGCAATGACTTTTTATCAAAGATTTGTCAAAGGTTGTGCATTCAGTATTATGGACTCATAATATGCAAATGCATTCAGCTGTTAATACACATTCACAGAATACATGTTAGTGATTCCAAAGGAGCTGTTACAATATGTGCTCTGAATATGTATTAGGAATAATACACAATATGTAAGTAAGAGTATAGTAAGTAAGTATATTATGAAAATATAAGATAGAATGCACAATGTTTTTAATACTCATTCATAGTGTACTCCCTGGCAGTTCAAAAGGAGCAACTGTACTCTGTATTATAAATTCATATTAAAGATGCACAAAATTAACT
This sequence comes from Neopelma chrysocephalum, assembly GCF_003984885.1. NCBI lineage: Eukaryota > Metazoa > Chordata > Aves > Passeriformes > Pipridae > Neopelma > Neopelma chrysocephalum. Next base: position 8,189,120 of record NW_020897719.1, read on the forward strand.
AAATTTTTATAGATCTCAGGATGTGTTACCATGATTTCACACAGCAATATATCACAGTCTTCTGTTCCACTGCATTACTGATTCTATTTGTAAAACATGCTTGGTTTAGTATTTATAATTTTAAAATTTTTGGGAAGGATTCACTAGGTATTCTTTTCACATGGAAATATTTTTGGGTTTTTGTAGAATTCTAGATATGGTATTTTTCTAAACATCATTTGATATTGGTGATTAGTTTGATACTGCTGAGAAAAGGTAATGTAAATTTCATGAATACTCACAATTGTAAGGAATTTGCAGAAGCAAAAGGAGCCTTGTTACCCTGAAAAACATCAGAAATATTTGGCTTAATTTTTTTTTTTTTTGTATGCTATAAATACAGCCTCTAGGATTATTAGGACTTAATGTTTCAGGTAAATTCACTACATGATTATAAATTTACTAAGTCTCTATATAGCTCACATTACAATATTCTGTGTTCAGCTAGCTTTTTAATCAATATTCTCTTAAAATTCCTGCCCAGTTAGCTCAAAAGATGCTGTTGTCCATTGCTTGCCTTTGCTGAGATGATCTTTAATGTGAAGACAAGTTCCAAATAATCGAGTGCATTAAAAAATCAGTACTGAGTTTGAAACATTATTTTTTGCTGAATTTAAAGTTTCTTCTGAAATCCTAAATAAGCTTTTTATTAATGAAGGAACAATATTAACTGCAAAGTGAAACACTGAATAACTGAAGGAATATATGCAAATAAATTAACTGTTGCAATCCAGTACACTTAGTTGTAATTGAATACTGAATACTTCTTCTTGACTTATTTGTAGGAAGGTAATGAATTACTAGTTGACATTTTGTTATGATGAAACGTCATTTTGCATGCCTGAATATATGATCTGTTATTTTTCATGGGGTCTATTACCTGCTTCAGTGAGCTACTTGCTTGAGCTTGCTAAGTAATAGCTGAAACTACCATAAGCAATGTCATGTGATGTGTTTCGCCCTAAGCAGGACAAAGCTTGTCGAGCTGAATTCGTCTTCATGCAACTCCTAGGACTTCACTGGAGTTACATCAAAAATAATTAATCTCAGAGACTTGTTTTACTTAATAATTTATCAATTTTAATGAAATCTTTGCCACCTGTGTGAGACGTTTTACAGAAACAAAATATTTCTTACACTATTATACTTACTAAAAAACAGAAAAATAAAATGGAGAAAAATCCCTTTTCCTATTTTAAATTCATGTTTACACTGAGTTTAACTCACAATTGACAGCTTGAGCCAGCACAAAGCAGTCATTAAGCCTCATATTCCCTTTCTCCCCACTATGGAGTCCATCCTGTGGCAGGAAAACATCAAACCTGAAAAAGTATCATTTATGGTAGAAAACCCTCTTGCTCCCAGGTCAATATACAGCATTACTGGAACAAGTTGCTTCTCCAAAAGAGAATGCATTTCTTTATTCCATTTCTGGTTATGGAAAGAGTTAAATCAGCATGTCTCTAGTTTCATTTTAGATATTCAACTATTTATTTGCTTCTACGTTTGTGCACTTTGGAGGTGGATTTTTCCTTGACCTAGAAGGAGTTGATTGCCCTGTTAGGACCAGCTGGTGTCTAAGGCACTGTCAATCCCACAGCACTTTATGCTTTATGAAGTACAAATCCTTATCTACAACACAGCTGCAACCAACTCTGCTCTGGCACCTGAGAATTTACACGGCTTTAAACAGGATGTTTCGCAGAAGGGTAGTATACAAGCTAGGCCATGAACACCAGGCACCAAAGGTACTCCAAAGCAGGCACTTCTTTTTTTTTTACTGTGCTTTTATGCATATACTGCACATATTTCTGCTTTTGATCTAAACTAAAAGAAAAAATAATTTGTAAGCTTCACTTGTATATCTTTTTATTCACTTGTTATTTTACAATATAATTTGGTTTTAACTCCAATCTTTTTATTTAGCCCTTTTAACTAAACCAGTCTTCCCATTTCAGAATTTTTGCACTATAAAATGTTTAGGACAGAGATCCTGCCATGATCCTAATACTGAAAAGAGATGAAGTTCAGAATAATACCGATATGTTAAAAATGCATATTCCAAAGTTGAAAATCATATTCTTGGACGTAGCAGAAGCCTAATTTAAATTCACGGGTACTAAGGTACAAGCAATCAATCACAAAAAGATTCAATAACATTATTGTCCATTTTTCAGAACTATTTAAGTGATCTAGGGTGTTAAGATGGATGGAAAATGTTTTCAGCTTCCTCTGTTCCTGCTGACAGAAGGAAATCAGCATCAGTTGAAGAGTAGCCTTAGGGAGGAAAGAGTAATGTCAAGATAGGGAGAAAATTTGGATACCTAGACCTGCATTGATCCCTAATTAATAGCTATTGATCATATTTTTTATTGGAAGAGTTATGCATTGTTGAGATGAGCATCTCTGCTATTCACAACTTCCTCCAAAACAAACTATCTGATATCCAAAAAAGCACAAAGACTAGAAGTTTGCCTCGGAAAACTCAAGCTAGAAATATAGCTCCAGATTTTAATAATGTGACTAAATAACCTTTGCATCAGTTATTTTTTTGATGTTGTGGGTTACTTTAAACAAACAACTTTTGTCTTTCTAAAACACTTTATTTTGTTCAGTGACAAGTCTATTTTGATTGGAGGTAATATCTGTTGCATGGTTTGTGTAGGAACTCAGGCTAAGAAATGATGATAAACAATTTTGTCCTGAAGACATAAGACTACATTCTACATTTTGTGCACTTTTAATAGAGATGTGTTTTCATTTTTTTTAACAGAGAAAAAAAATTTGGAGGGTTTTTTGTTGTTGGTGGTGGCATGGTTTTATTGTGAGGTGTTCGTTTTTTGTTTTTGGGGGGGTTTTTTGGACATTTTTACCTGCCTACAAACTGTACTTATTTTCCATTTAAAAACCTTTTGAGTTTCTCTTCACATCCACTCCAAAATCTGCCATTACTTGCCTATAAGACCTGAATTTTATGGTCTAGCAATGGAAGACTATATTGGAATACTTATGTGCAACAGCCTATAATTCAGTTGCTATAATAAGATACAGTGTATCTCATATTTGTAGCTGACTTGAAAGACTGCTGGTGTTAATATCTGAACTGCCTACTTTCTAAGAATTTTCAATAACATTTTAGAATGATACGTATTACACAAGAAAGTAATACAACAATTATTTTAGATTAGCTGAGTATTTGTTAGAAGTATGTTGTACTGTCAGGAAATGCTTCTGCCAATGAGCTTTGCCAATCTGCGATATCTTATTAACAGTGACCACACCTGGACCCATCTTTTTAGAATTATCACATTCTCCGGTATGTAATATATTATGTATTGCACAATATTTTTAATGTGCTATTTCAGTGAATTGTGCTTTTTCTGTATTGAATTCTCTTACCTTTTCTTAATCTGATTTTGTTTAGGATTATCTCCCACTACATCAGCTGCAATGTCTGCTGGAGATCCTGTTAATTCATCCAGTTGCTGTAAATTCCACAATTGAACCTTGGGAGGATGAGTTCATCCAATGATCTTTTAAAAGAAGATAAGCTGAAAGTCATGGAGTTTACCACATGGTTTCATAGATAAGGTGGAAAAAAAACCCCAAACCACCAACCCTGCACAGTATCAGCTTTTCACAGGCATTTATTATCCAATGAAATATTTTGAAGGTAGGGTGTGGTTGCCTAAATTATTGCTCCTCCCACTGCTCTCTGCTATGTTTCCAGTTTCAGAGGGAAAAACACAAGCTTGTATGTTGAGAGTGAGTCATAACCTCTCTTCTGCTACTGACTCACTTGGGAGTTTGAGGTAAGTCATTCTACCTTGTGTCTCAATTGCTCTGCCCTCAGGACAGCAAGGAGAGGACTATGGAAAGTTATGCAATGTTTTCATAGATGAGAAGTGTAGATATTGAAACCAATATTATTATTATTCCACAGTACAATAATAACTTTGTGTGGCCCCAAATGGATTTTTTTACACAGCTTATTTCCTACAAAAAACATTCCTTTTCTTCCCATTTCATTATATAAAAACTTAAAGAAAGACTTAGGTTACTGAAATGCTTTAAAATTATAGTATTTCTTAGAAGAAAGTATATGGACCTTTGGTCACACTGTTCTCTTTTGCACCAACAATGTCAATAATAGTGCTATACAATGGTGCAAAATTACCGATGACTTCTGAAGTCTGAGTTGGCCCTGAAGAGTGTGGGCTTACACACAGCACTGGCTCCTAGTCAGGTATTTACACGCTGTCGTGGTTGTTTTGCAAACATGGCAGGGAAATGCTAAACTTTAAAAAGTGAACTTTTAATATCTGAGCATATTCCTTAGCATACGTGATATCAGAATAAATATCCACCAGTTCTAATCTCATATGTTGGGACGCAGATAGTCTATAACTTGGCTGTCTTCCTACTTTTGTTTCCCAAAAAACATATCTATCTAAATATCTCACTGTAATGAGACATATCAGTAAAGTATATTTACTAAACCATAACAAAAAACCTGCTTGTAAATTTAAAGGAAAATACATTTTAAACATAAGCAAGCTTTGATAGCGCAAGGTGACATACTGTGATAAGCAAGGCAAACCAAGTAGGTTGAGGACACCAGCATGTGCAACATGAGCAATAATTGCAGTACCCCATGGTGTGGGCAAGAACGGAGCATGAGGCTGATGATCACATCAGTCTGTGCCACGGGAAAGAAAGGTATTTCGTATATGGAGAAAGTTCAGGTAACACTGCTTGGCAGATGACAGCACAGGAAGTAGTTTGCACTCTAGGGTTTTTACTTTTGAAAACTGCTTGTTGTATTCTTCGTGTTCTTTGAATATTTCTGTGTGCCCGCTGTGGAGTCCTTTTTATGGATATATGTGCATGTTACCCGTTAGGGACAGGGGAAGGTGAGGGGTGGAAGGGCAGGCGGGAGCCTGTGGCCCTGTGGCGCTCCACGTGCCGCTCCCCGCGCCGAGGCGCAACTGGTTGCGGGCAATCACAGCGCCCCGGCCAAGTCGGGAAGCAGCGCTGCGCCGTGCGCCGTGCCCCGCACCGCTACCAGCGCCGCACTGCAACCCCTGCCCGGGCGGGAAAGCCTCCCTTTCACATTATCCTGTTTTTTTCCCCTTCTTGCCTATTTCTACCTGATGGGTTTAGGTCTCCTGGGGGAATTTCTATGGCTGGAGGCCCGGCTGGGGGCAGCGAGGCGCCCCGCGGCCGGCCGGCCCCCCAGACCCGGCCCCACGCAGCCCAGCCCAGCCCGCGGGCTCGTCGCTGGCGGGCGGCAGGACCTGCAGAACCGCCGCCAGCCGGAGTGGGATGTTTCATTGTCCGGAAATGATGGAGAAGGAGTGACTGTGGCGGCGAGGGGACAGCGGGTGCGAGTGCCAGGCTGTGCGCGCCACTGCCCGGGGGAAGGCCCGCGGGCGCGGGGCGGGAGAGGAGGCGGCTGCCGGGGCGGACGGCGCGGCGGCGGCAGAGCGCGGAAGCAACGAGAAGATCCCGCGGCCGGGGCGCGGGGGAGGGCCGGGCGGCGCGGCGCAGCGGGAGGAAATGCGGAGGTAGGGCGCGCCGCGCGGCCGGCCCGCTCCGCCGCGAAGGACGGGCCCCCCGGGGCACCCCCCGCGGTCGCCCGGCTCCGGGCC